>NC_053027.1:481002914-481019327 GCF_003073215.2 Triticum urartu
TTCCCGTGTACCATGCCTTGGGCAGGGCTAATTCAGCAGCCACTCAAGATCAAAACTTGGCCCCCAATCCGAGGAGGTGGCTTTCCTTTACGATGCTGTCAATTATTCTATGTATTGGTGTTAGCCACAAAATCCAAATTATTATCAGCTTTGCGCTTACCGTTGTCTCCCTAACCTGCCAGGTTATGTTGCTGCCGTTTGGTACTGCTACTCTTCTTTCCCTTTCGTGGATTTTCCTCATCAGACTCGGGGTCCTTGATACTATCAGAGTCAGCATACTTAACCAGAGCCGCCATCAGCTCCCCCATGTCACTGCGGTGGTGCTTGAGCCACCCTAACTTCTACTTAAGGGGCATAAAACAACAATTCTTCTCTAACATCAAGACCACTGAGCCGGCATTGATACGATCCGATGAGTGCAGGATAGTTGAGACCCGGCGCACCCAATGGGTTGTTGACTCGCCTTCTTCTTGGACACGGGAATCCAGATCAAAAATCGACATAGGCTGCTTGCATGTATCTTTAAAATTTTGGATAAACCGGGCTTTCAACTCGGCCCATGATCCAATGGAGTTGGCGGGCAGCCCTTTTAACCAAGTACGGGTCGTCCCCTCCAGCATCATGGTGAAATATTTGGCACACACAGCGTCGCTAACATCCAGTAGTTCCATGGCCATCTCATAACTCTCGACCCACGCTTCAGGGGGCAGGTCAGCTGTGTAGTTAGGTACCTTACGAGGACACTTGAAATCCTTAGGCAAGCGCTCGTTCTGCAGAGCCGACACTAAACATGGCACACCCAAAGTTCTAGAGGTTGCGCCTGCCTCTACCGAAGTCGTTGGATAAGCCGGAGCATGTTGATGAGCCGCGTAGGCCTATATAAACCCCCCGGGGCATCCATGCAAGAGAGATCAACCACTACTAGTCTCAAACACCACAGAGGGAGGAGAAGAGGGCAAGCCGTGCCCTTCTTCCTCCTCTCGCCAAATAGCTCAAGGAGCACCGTGTAGCTACTTGTTCATCCAGTGACCATGCGGAGACCCCGCAGAGCAGCAGTAGGGGTGTTATCTCCACGGAGACCCCCGAAGCTGGGTAAGATTCACCGGCGTGCATGTCTTCGCCTCATCCCGTTTCCAGGCACCGGCGACGTCTTACTGGCTCCCATAACGATAAGCCACCCATTGGCATATGTCGCACCTACCACCCGACATTTGGCGCCCACCATGGGGCCAGGTGCACCGCCGTCCGGAGACCTGTTTTGGACGGGAACCCTCTTCCTCCCCCGCGAGCGTAGCCAGCCCGGCACGCCCGACGGCGCTTGCCACAATGTGGTACAAGGCGTCACCAACATCTGTGCGGCGAGCAGCCTCGCCAATCTCCTTGACAAGACTCTCATCTCTGACGAGCTCGCCTCCGACGCGGGCATCGACCACCTCGTCAACCTCCTCGGCTAGCTCCACGTCTCCGGCGAGCCTGCCATGGACTTGGAGTCGGTTGGCTCCACCGATCCGATGCCTGTCGACTCCGACACGGCCTCACTCGACACGTTCCCCACCAACTTCGCAATCTACAACGACCCGCTCCCCCGGGCCGACGGCTGTGACGCTGTCACCAACGAGGTGATGGTCATCGGCCACGGCGGCGCTTCTGACGAGAGCGCCCACGACGCCCCGCACGCGGCGGTCCACGACTTGTCCATCCCCCTCCCGGCCGATGCCGATGCTGAAGCACTGGAAGCTCGCCGCCTTGCCCTCCTCGCGGAGGACCGGAAGTTGGTTTCCATGAGACGCCTCGCTGAGGCCCACCGACACGAGGCCCACCGTGCCGCCTTTGGCACGCCGCCCCCAGGCGGGCCTAGCCGGGCCGGCGTTGTCAGACAGCGTGGCGCTGTCGTCGCCGATACGCTAGGAGTCGACCGCCCAGTCTACGCTACTCCACTCGAGAACCTGCGCGCCGCCCAGGCGGCCGTAGACGAGCTAGATGGACTGGGGGCCGAAGAGCTCCCCCACATGACCCGACGCATCCAGCAGCTGATCGATGCAGCCGCGCAGCGGCACGAAGCCGACGCCCGCGCGGAAAGCCCTCCCCCGCGCCGAGATCACGGCACGACGTCCCGGATGCCGACCACGGGTAAAACCCGCGCACGGCGCGAGAAAGAACCGGCTGCCAACCGAAGCCGAACCCGAATCTCCATCGAGCGAGACGCAGAAGGCCACCCCCGGGCCGTGGAGTGGCGGGGCAACCTGCCTCCGCCCCGGCCCCGTGGAGAGAGATATCCCACCCCGCCGCCTGTTGCGCATCCGAATCTTAACGGCCGGCTAGGTCGCCGCGAAGGAGTCGGCGAGAACGACGCCCGCCATCGGATCGACCGCCTGGCGCGATCCCTGGCGCTAGAAGAAGAAGACGATGTCGGCCCGCCTTGCTTTAGCCCCCGCATCCGCGACGAGCCTTTCCCCAAAGGGTTCTCGCTCCCAAGAGACACGCCCAAGTACAACGGCTCCTTGAAGCCGGAAGATTGGTTGATCGACTACTCCACGGCGGTTAGCATAGCCAACGGCAACAGGCATGTTGCCATGAAGTACGTGCCCCTCATGCTGCAGGGCACGGCGCGGACCTGGCTCAACAGCCTCAAGCCATGCAGCATCAACAGCTGGCTAGACTTCACAGAAGCCTTCGTCCGCAACTTCACCAGCACCTACAAGCGGGCTCCCAAGCCCAGACAGCTCTCCTTGTGCGTACAAGGCCCCGCCGAGTCCACTCGCGACTACCTCACGTGTTGGGCCGAGCTCCGCAACTCTTGCGAAGGGGTGCATGAGGTGCAAGCCATAGAATACTTCACTGCTGGGTGCCGAGAAGGCACTCTCCTCAAGCACAAGCTCCTCTGCGATGAGCCGACTACCCTCGACGAGCTTCTGATCATAGAGGACAAGTACGCCACCGCCGACTCCTCGATGAAGACCGAACTCCGGGTAGACGCGTCCGGAAAGGTACTCAACCCGGCGCCCAAGACGCTGGCTGGGGACTCCGGCCGACGCCCACACCAGAACGACCACAAGCGCAAGGGCCCGGTGCCGCCCTCCACCAGTCGGCAGGTGGCCACAGTCGAAGACGAGCAGCCCGAAGCGCAGCCCGCACCCAAGAAGCAGAGGGGTGGCAAGCCGGCTTGGCAACCGGCCTTCTCCTACGAGCAGACTCTCGACGCCCCGTGCAAGTTCCACAGTAGCGCGAAGCCGTCCAACCACATGACCCAGAAGTGCCACTGGCTCACCCGAATCTCTAAAGGCGAAGGGCTCGCGCCGCCTCCGCCTGCCGGTCCGCCGCCTCTGGCTCCGCAGCCGCCGGCCGCTCGGCCCGTAGTCAGAGCCGTGCACGATGAGTTCCCCGACGAGCATGCTGCCTATATCATCTTTACAAGCCAGCCCAAAGACCGGCGCAGCAAACGCCGAGAGCACCAAGAAGTCAGCATGGTTGCTGCCAACCCCGCCGAGCACATGCACTGGTCAGAAAAACCTATCAGCTGGAGCCGGACTGACCACCCAGAGGTGATGCCGTCTCCCGGCTCTTATGCGTTGGTTTTGTATGCCACCCTTGCAACGGATAGACGCGCTGCTCGATTCTCCCGCGTGCTGATAGACGGCGGGACCAGCATCAACATCCTGTACCGTGACACCATGGAGAAGCTGAATGTCAAGACGAAGCAGCTCATGCCTACTCGGACTGTGTTCCATGGCATCGTACCCGGCCTGTCCTGCGCCCCCATTGGCAAGATCAAGATTGATGTACTTTTTGGGGACAAGGAGCATTTCCGCCGGGAAGCGATCTGGTTTGAAGTGGTGTACCTAGAGAGCCCTTACCATGTATTGCTTGGCCGAGCTGCCTTGGCCAAGTTCATGGCAGTTCCCCACTATGCATACCTCAAGATGAAGATACCGAGCACCAAAGGCGTCATCACCATAGCCGGCGATTACAAGAAGTCCTCTGAGTGCGCAGCAGCCAGCAGTCGGCTGGCCGAGTCCCTTGTGATTGCCGAAGGAAAGAAGATGTTGGACCGAGTTGTGGCCATGGCCGGCAAGCAGTCGGCCTTGTCCCCCGATCCCAAGGAGCATGATGCTCAAGGATCTTTCCAGTCGGCCAAGGAGACGAAGAAGATACCTCTTGACCCCGAGCACCCAGAGAGGTTTGCCGTCATCGGGGCAAACCTAAACAGCAAATAGGAAGGCGAGCTTGCCGATTTCCTCCGTGAGAATCGGGACATCTTTGCATGGTCCCCCAAGGACATGCCGGGCGTCCCAAAGGAATTCGCTGAGCACAAACTACACGTCCGAGAAGACGCAAAGCCAGTCAAACAACCCCTCCGCCGACTGTCGGAGGAGAAACACAGGATTGTGGGAGAGGAGATAGCCCGGCTTCTGGCAGCCGGCTTCATTATGGAAGTTTTCTTTCCAGAATGGCTCGCCAACCCAGTCCCCGTGCTAAACAAAAACAACAAGTGGCGCATGTGTATAGACTACACGAGCCTCAACAAGGCCTGCCCCAAAGATCCCTTTGCCCTGCCAAGGATTGACCAAGTGATAGACTCCATGGCCGGATGCGAGCTGTTGAGTTTCTTGGATGCTTACTCAGGGTATCACCAGATAAAGTTAAATCCGGCAGACCGCCTGAAGACCGCCTTCATCACGCCATTCGGAGCCTTCAGCTACCTGACTATGACATTCGGCTTCAGAAATGCCGGTGCCACTTTTCAGCGTTGCATGCAGAAGTGCCTCCTCAAGCAACTCGGCAGAAATGCCCACGTCTACATAGATGACATTGTGATGAAGACGGAGAAGCGCGGCACCTTGCTGGAAGACCTCAAGGAAACATTTGAGAACCTACGCCGGTTCCAAATCAAGCTTAACCCTGAGAAATGCGTGTTCGGAGTGCCAGCCGGCTAGCTCCTAGGCTTCCTGGTCTCCGAACGCGGCATCGAATGCAACCCAGTAAAGATCAAGGCCATTGAGAGAATGGTGATTCCCACCAAACTTCGAGACGTCCAGAAGTTTACCGGATGCTTGGCCTCCCTGAACCGCTTCATCAGCCGGCTCGGAGAGAAAGCTCTTCCCCTCTACCGCCTCATGAAGAAGACCAACCACTTCGAGTGGAATGACCAAGCCGATCAAGCTTTTCACGAGCTGAAGAAGACGCTGGCCACGCCGCCTGTACTGGCGGCGCCGACTGAGAAAGAGCCCATGCTCCTCTACATCGCCGCAACCAGTCGGGTGGTCAGCACCGTCATCGTAGTCCAACGCCCAGAAGAAGGCCGAGCCCAGCCGGTTCAGAGGCCGGTGTACTATTTGAGCGAGGTGATGTCTACCTCGAAGAAGAACTACCCGCACTACCAGAAGATGTGCTACGGTGTGTACTTCGCCGCCAAGAAGCTGAAGCCCTACTTCCAAGAGCATCCCATCATGGTTGTATGCACCGCCCCGCTGGCCGAGATCATAGGCAGCCGGGATGCATCCGGCCGGGTGGCGAAATGGGCCATCGAGCTGGCCCCCTATACGATCTTCTACCAGCCTCGCACCGCCATCAAGTCCCAAGCATTGGCCGACTTCCTCGTCGACTGGGCCGAGACCCAGTACCTACCGCCGGCTCCCGACTCCACTCATTGGCGCATGCACTTCAATGAGTCCAAGATGCGCACCAGCTTGGGAGCCGGCGTCATCCTCACCTCTCCCAAAGGCGACAAGCTCAGATACATGCTGCAAATTCACTTTGCCGCCTCCAACAACGTGGCCGAGTACGAGGCGCTCATACACGGGCTCCGGCTTGCCAAAGAACTCGGCATTCGCCGGATCCTATGTTATGGCGATTCGGACTTGGTGGTCCAGCAATCATCCGGCGACTAGGATGCCAAGGACGCAAATATGGCAAGCTACCGCTTCCTCGTTCAGCAGATCAGTGGGTATTTTGAAGGATGCGAGTTCCTCCACATACCACGAGCCGACAACGAGCCAGCTGATGCCCTGGCTCGAATAGGCTCCACTCGGCAAGCAATACCAACCGGTGTCTCTCTACAACACCTACTCAAGCCGTCTATCAAGCCGTCTCCAGAGTCTGATTCCATCTTCGTGCCGCCTGACCCCGGCGCAGCCGGCTCGAAGAACCAAGCAGGTGACCTGGGGACTTCGATAGTCGGCCAGGGGATATCAGCAGGCGGCTCGGGGACTTCCGTAGTTACGCCCGACCCGGGGACTGCCTCACCCGGCTCGGGGACTGCGGTAGTCGGCCCGGAGACTACACCAACACAACAGGCGGCGGCCGACTCCAGCATTTCACCGCCCAGCCCGCCCGCCCTGGTCGCGGTAGCCGTTCTGGCAATAGAAGAAGTCGCAGCTCCGTCATGGGCTCAATCCATCCTCAACTTCCTAATAAACCAAGATCTGCCGGCTGACGAAGTAGAGGCAAGACAAGTCCAACGCCGAGCCGGAGCATACACAATCGTCAACAGAGAACTCGTCAAGCGCAGTGTCACTGGAGTCCTCCAGCGATGCGTTGAGCAAGAGAAGGGCATTGCAATCCTCAGGGACATCCACCAAGGAGAATGCGGCCACCATGCGGCCTCAAGATTACTCGTCGCCAAAGCCTTCCGCCATGGTTTCTTTTGGCCGATTGCTTTGGATGACGCCAAGAAGTTAGTTAAACATTGCAAAGGGTGCCAACTCTTCAGCTCCAAGCAACACATGCCGGCTTCAGCACTCAAGACCATTCCCCTCACTTGGCCCTTCGCCGTTTGGGGATTGGACATGGTGGGCCCATTCAAGACGGTGCGCGGCAGCATGACACATCTGCTTGTCGCCGTGGACAAATTCACCAAATGGATTGAGGCAAAGCCGATCAAGAAGCTGAATGGGCCGACTGCCGTGACATTTACCGCAGATATAACAACTCGGTACGGCATACCACACAGCATCATCACCGACAATGGCACGAA
The DNA here is from genome assembly GCF_003073215.2 of Triticum urartu. Lineage (NCBI taxonomy): Eukaryota > Viridiplantae > Streptophyta > Magnoliopsida > Poales > Poaceae > Triticum > Triticum urartu. Next base: position 481,009,888 of record NC_053027.1, read on the forward strand.
TTTCGCCAAGGGAGCCTTGGCACATTTCTGCGCGACGCAAGGCATCCAGTTGGACCTAGCGTCCGTCGCCCACCCGCAGTCAAACGGCCAGGTCGAGCGAGCCAACGGCCTCATCCTTTCCGGCATCAAGCCCCCACTAATCGTACCACTGGAGCGTTCAGCCGGCTGTTGGCTCGATGAGCTGCCGGCTGTCCTCTGGAGTCTGCGCACTACACCAAACAAGTCAACCGGCTTCACTCCTTTCTTCCTCGTAGATGGTGCCGAGGCGGTCATCCCAACTGACACCAAGTTTGACTCGCCTCGGGTAACCATGTACACGGAAGCCGAGGCCAAGGAAGCACGAGAAGACGGCGTCGACCTGCTGGAAGAAGGCTGGCTGTTAGCGCTCAGCTGTTCTGCCATCTATCAGCAGGGCCTGCGCCGCTACCACAGCCGGAAGGTCAAGCCAAGATCCTTCCAAGAGGGCGATATTGTGCTCCGGCTGATCCAGCGAACAGCCGGCCAGCACAAGCTCTCGGCCCCTTGGGAGGGCCCCTTCGTCATTAGCAGAGCCTTAGGCAATGACTCCTACTACCTGATCGACGCGCAGAAGCCGAAGGCACGAAAGAGAGACGACTCCGGCAAGGAGTCGGAACGACCATGGAACGCCAACCTCCTCCGAAGGTTTTACAGTTGAAATGCAGTATGTATCACGCTAACTTTTGTACTAAGTTCGAGACAATAGGCCCCCCGAGGAGAGCTCGGGGACTGCCATCTTTTGTCTATGAAATGAAAAGCATCATGCTTGTGGCCTTGCCATTGCATTCACTTTTTTCCGTCCGGCATCGGGTTCGACTAGTCGGCCCGGGGACTGGCCGCCTGGAGTTATATTAGAAGTCCTACCCGCAGTTAGACAAGTAGTGTGTCGGCTCCCAAGCCTTCTCTTGCCAAAAGTCGCAGTTCGAAGAACCGGCTGTCCGGCTGGCAAGAGTTAAGGGCAGGAACGGGTGCCCACACGAAAAACGGCTAGGGACTAACGGACTAATATAACAAAAGCCGGTTTTTCTCCCACCGCCGACCGGCTACCAGAGTAGCCGGCCGGCCGGCTTCCATTCACCTCGCTCTAATCTAAGAAAGCTCGAGTACTTGCCTTCCCAGAAGGGGAAGGCGGCAAAGGAAACAGCCTAAGGATAAAAAGCATACATGAATGGAAACCAAACACGCAATAATATTTACATAAAAGACCTTCAAAAGGCTAGCATTCGACATAGTTTGAATACACCCCCAGTGGGTGGAACTGTGCAAGTTTGATAAAATTGTTCAAAAGGCAACAAGCAGGAAATAAAGAAAGACGGCAGACTAAGCCAAGGGAGCGACTGGCGAGTCGGGCAGGTCGGTGGAGACGGCAGTGCCGGCTGGAGGAGTGGCCGTCTGGCGAACCTCGGCATGATCACCGCCTCCCGCAGAGGGTGCGCTAGCACGCGCCTCGTTGCTGGAGGCACGATCAGGCTGAGGCTGGCTGGCCGCTTCACCGGCCGGCTCAACGTCTTCGCCCTCCTCTCCTTCGTCGTCTTCGCCTTCATCGCTGGAGGCGATCTCCTCTACCGAGTCTTCACCCGCTGCCGGGTCCAGCCCGAACCACTCCTCCGGCTGGGCAGCGCCATCATCATTAATTTCAGGAGCGAAGACGCTGATGTCAGTACACTCGGCGATCATCGAAGCGCGCTGAGCGATAGCCGGCCGCACCTCCTCCAGCTCTTCGTCGGCCTCCAGCCGCCAGGTGCGCAGCTGGTCCAGGTTCAGCCTCGGATACCAAGCTCGGACGAACTCCAACGCCCTCCCAGCTCCAAGCCGGGCCGCTGATGCTTTCCAAGCCTCGAAGCGGCCAACCGCAACTTCCAGCCAGTCGGCAGTCCGACTCGGGGTGCGGGGAATTGTCTCGCTTGGCCAGAGGGCGGCCAACACCTGCGCCCCGGCGCGCTGGAGGCGGCGGAGCATACGATGAGCCGGCTGCAGCCGCGCTTGGACCGCCAAGAGTTTCTCCTCAAGCGTCCGACTCGTGTCCGGCGCGATGTCGGCCTCCGCCTGATGGCGCGCTTCGCGATGGGCCTCGATGGTTTGGGTAGCAAAGACGGAGTAGCCAGGAAAGTAGTCTGCACAGTGAATAAAAAGCAGCACAAGTCAGAACACAAATCAGGCAGCAAGGGGCATGGAAGGAGCGAGGAAGGCGGCTTACCGTCGATCAAATCCTCAATACGGCCGAAGCCTTCATTCAGCGCTTGCCTGGTCTCAGCCCAGCCCGCCACTTCAATCTCGAACTCGGCCTTCAGGGCGGCTTCATTATCCTGCGCCTTCTTCAGGGCCGCCTTGTGGCTCTCCTGCTGGTCAGCCAGCTTCTTGGCCAGGCGGTCGCGCTCCAGGACCAAGGCGTCGTACTCAGTTTCCTTGGCGCGAAGGGCGGCCTGCGCCTCGCTGAGCTGCCCCCTCAAGTCGGCATTGGCCCCTGCAAGCATGAAGACAAAGGAAAAATTAATAAGGGGAAGTCATCAAGGAAGATCCGACCCGGCTGCTCAGCAGTCGGCCCGAATCTCGGGGACTACACCCAGTGGGTGCGCTGACGTGCCCCCATAGGAGATGAATGAGACAAACACGCACTCCGGCTGCTGGTCAGGTCCTCAGTTCTCCGGCCCAGCTCCTGAGCCTGGGAGTTAAAGGCGGCTGCGCGAAGGTTATGATACTCTTGGAAGATTATACAGGATGCAAGGATAAGTTAAGTTGTTAGGATCTAGTAAGTTCCAAACCGCCTGCACAGCTGCCGGCTTGGAACTCGGGGACTACACCCAGTGGGTGCGCTGACGCGCCCCCACGGAAGAAATCGAAAGAGCAAAATAACCAAGGACAGAAGACTCACCCGGATGACGGCCCGCGTCGAGAGAAACTCTTGAGTGTATCGCTGCAGCGAGGCGGCCTGAGCTTGAAGCCGGTTCTGAACCTCCTGGGCCGCCGCGTTCAGCTCGCCCATCCCCCCGTTGGGAGTCCACTCGGACGTGCTGACGCTGGCCGTCTCCAGGGCCTCCGCCGTCTAGCTGGCGCCCGCTGCTCGGTGCGGTTCTGGCGCGGAGGCGCCACCCCCTGCGCGCCGGTGCAATGCCGGCTACACCTCGAGGCCGGCCCCTGCCGTCGGCTCGCCCCTGGACGGCTGCTCGGGCGCCGCAGCTGATTGGCCGCTTTGGCCCACTCCAGTCGGCGCCATCTGCGATGCCCCCTCCACGAAGATCACGGGATCCTCCCGCCTCTCCATCACCGGCGGGCCTTGGTCGACCTCCTCCGACGGGGGCACGGGAACATAGGGGGCCACGGCGCGGAGGGGAACAACGAGCAGCGGAGGCCGGTTGTGTGAAGCCTCCGCCTCCGTCTTCGCGGCTGCCGCCTTTGCCCGGGACTTGGCCGCCGCGTCGGCCTGCTCCTTCGTCGCCTGGGCGGTCCTTCGCTCCGCCGCCACCCGCTCCTCCCGCGCCTCCCGCGCGTTCCGCTCCATGGCCTCCTTAAGGTCGGTGCAGGGATCCACGTGGCGGGAGCTTGAGGACCCTCCAGTCAGCCCGACTATGGAGCCTCCAGGACCTCGCTCGAGAGAAAGCGGCGCCCTGTCCGGTAAGAAAAGAAAGGTTTAGAAGAGTTTCGGATGAATAAGACAAAAAATATATACGCAAGACATTCGACGACTTACGCAGAGAACGCCTGCGGCTGCTTCACCGCCTTGCGGAAGCGGGCCGCCTTCACGGCCGCCTCATCCCGCTTGGTCGCCGCCGTGGAGGCTTTGGATTTTTTTGGCCGGCTGCCGAAGAAGGTCGACGCGGCCCGGCGCTTCTGCGCGCCGCCACGGGCAGCCGGCACGGCAGACGAGCCCGCGCCTTGATGATCGGGCGCCGGCTGGCGGTGCGGGGCGACTTCGACCTCGTCGTCATCCGGCCAGTCCTCGAAGCTGGCCCCGAGTCCCGCGCCTCCGGCCTCGTCGCCCTCCCCCATGATGGCGTCTTCCATGGCGGCCGCTCCCAGGTCCGGATCGTCGGCGTCGTCCACCGTGCGGTCGGGGAGGAGCTGGCGCTCTACCCCCGCGGCCCCGGCTGTCGGCGGGAGAAGAGGGTTCTGCCAAAGGCAAACGAACTGATCAAGAGTCGGCTATCATGAGGCCGGCCACAAAAGGAAGAAAAGAAGAAAGAGCTTACGACAGGCGGAGGGTTGGCGCGGGAATACGGCTCCATGCCGTATCGCCAATCCTCGGCGAGCTTGCAGTTGGAGATATAATTCACCATGTAAGACACCTCTGCATGAGGCATCACCCTGGTGCTCAGCCGGCACGGGTCGAAGCGGCCGCTCATTTGGCAGATCATGTGAGGCCAACCTTGGAGCGGAAGAACCCGGCGCTCCACGAAGGCGGCCACCAAATCGGCTCCGGTCAGGCCCTCCGACTGGATCATCACCCGAAGCCGGGAGACGGCCGCGTTCCTGGCCTGAGACAGTGACCTGGCCCGGTAGCTCCATGAAGGCTGCCTCCCAGTCGGCGGGCCGGCTACGTAATCCGGCAGGTTGACATAGTCGCCTTGCTGGGCGACGTTCTTCACATAGAAATAAGACTTCTACCAAAGCTTCACCGACTGGATCAGTGGAATGGACGGGAATGGATTGTTCTCGCTCGCCCGCCTCATGGCAATGAAGGCTCCGCAGGGGGCGGGCACGCCCGCGACGACGGTGCCGAGCTTGCTTTCGAAGAACTCCCCCCAGAGCTCGAGCGTGGGGAGAACTCCAAGAAAGCCCTCGCACAAGGTGACGAAGGCCGACAGCAGCATCACCGCGTTAGGCGTGAGGTGATGCGGCTGGAGGTGGTAGAACTCGAGGAAGGCTCGAAGGAATCCGCTCGCCGGGAGGCCGAAGCCGCACAGGCAGTGCGAGCGGAAGATCACCCGCTCGCCCTCCTCTGGTGCCGGCGAAATCTCCCTCGCCGGCGCTTGACGAACTCGCACAAGGTTCTCGCCGGGCAGACGCCCCGTCCGGCGGAGGAACTCGACGTGGTCCTCGTGGACGTTGGAGCCATCCCACGAGCTCGACAGCGCCATGGGAGCGAGCGGCGGGGAGCAAGACGAAGCAACGGCGGAACGGAGCGACAAAGAGTTGCTGCGGCGAAGAGAATAAGAAGGAGGGCGAGAAGGGGCGGAGTGGGGGAGAGCGCGCGAGCCTCTGCCGCTCCCCCTCCTCCTACTACTTATAGACCGTGCGGCGAAGCCAAGGAGGCGCGGCGTGGGGGAACGTGGGGATCAACTGCGCCCACTCCCCCACGTCCCGCGATTATTGTGCCTTGATGGCAGAATAAAACCGCCGCGGGAAGGCGAGCGGTCCATGTGGGCCGCAGAAGATCCGCGCTTGGACCGAGGCCTGCGAGTGGCGGGCCCGGGCCTGCGGCGGCGTCCCGTCGCACGCGTATGTTGGCAGGATTTCCTCGCCACGTGGCCCGCGTTCCTGCCTACGAGAAACGGATCTTTTCCGAAGACGGCGCGCACGAGCAAAGCCGGCCCCTCGGGATAGGAAGCTGACCTAGCTTCTCGTCCCTTTGTCAGCCTCGAAGCTCGATCAGCTTCGGGGACTACTGTCGGAGTAAATAACCATGGGTAGCCTAGCCGACTCCTCCTGGCCCTTCTGAAAAAATTACGAGCCGATTCGGCCCTCAAGAATCCGAGACACAGGGCTGCCTTCCCCTTGCCGGCTGTCTCCAGGCCGGCTATCGAAAGGTGGCCTGACCTCAGCCCTCATGAAGAGAAGCCGCGGGAGGGCCGGCTCCGAGAAGCCGACCGCTAAAAGACCGACTCCAAGAAGCCGGCTCCCATAAAGCGGTCAAGATCGTACCCTCGAAGTCTGCATCCACATAACGGCGATGTGACGGGGCGTGGCTACAGTGAAGCCTGCCACCCCCGAATCCCGGAGCACGCCTGGCACAGTGTGCCATACGGGTGGCCATGACCCGTCCGGCGCGGCACTGACGCCACGTTGACCCTGATGTCATCCACGACGGGCTACCAGTACGGCCCACGGGCGGTGGGCCCCATCGGACAGAGAGACACCCGAAGGCGGCCAGACCTCCCCTAGTCGGCCCAAGATAGAGCCGGCTCCCCACAGCCGGCTTGCCACCTCCCTCGAAGAAGACGCCCCATTAAGGAGACAAGACGCGGTGGGGCTACTGTGATCGCCCACCGGGCAGCGGCACTGTAGCCATGCCCACTTCGGCGAAGCCTTCGCCACCAAGATTGAGCAACAGTAACCAGCTGCCCACAATGACCTAACAGTGGGGCCTGCCTGTCGACCAAGGAGCCGGCAGCCGGCGGGACCCACTAGCCGGCGGGCCCAAGCAGCCAGCGTAGACGCCGGGGAGCGTAGACACAGACGGCTGGGCCCCGCACCCAGCCGGATTACCATTGTACCCCCGGGGGGTAGGCCTATATAAACCCCCCGGGGCATCCATGCAAGAAAGATCAACCACTACTAGTCTCAGACACCACAGAGGGAGGAGAAGAGAGCAAGCCGTGCCCTTCTTCCTCCTCTCGCCAAACAGCTCAAGGAGCACCGTGTAGCTACTTGTTCATCCAGTGACCATGCGGAGACCCCGCAGAGCAACAGTAGGGGTGTTATCTCCACGGAGAGCCCCGAAGCTGGGTAAGATTCACCGGCGTGCATGTCTTCGCCTCATCCCGTTTCCAGGCACCGGCGACGTCTTACTGGCTCCCACAACGATAAGCCACCCATTGGCATATGTCACACCTACCACCCGACAGTAAGCAATTTGGGGAAATTGTACGCAAACAAGGAAGACACCGGAAGAATCAAGGAGTTGATTTTGAATGAAAGTTCAATGCCAATGGAGTTGAGTGGGAAGAAGATCAATACCCCAAGACGAAGTTTGTTCCTCAACAAGAGAAGTATGATCCTACTACTTTCCAAGGAACACAAGCTCAAGATGATCTTCCACCACAAGACCACAAGCTAAAGGGCAAGGACAAGCTTCAAGAGGAGATTGATGCATTTGAAGAAGCTCCTAAGGCATTGGTCAAGTGGGTTCTCAATACTATATCAAGTTCTACTTCATCAAGTACGACTACAACTCCAAGGATTCCCATCAAGATGGTGTGGATCCCGAAGAAGAAGAACTAGACAGTTCTTGAGGGTGACTCCGCAAACATACTTCACTCATATCATTTTGGCAAGGACAAGTGCAAAAAAATTCCATATCTTGCACTAGTTCAAGGAGTCAAAAACCCTATTGTTGGTAAGACAAGGGACAAGGTAACCTAATGCATTCATGTACATCATCTCATGTGAATATCACTCTATGTCTATGGATATCCTTGTTTGTTCCTTGTGGGACTAACCCGTGTAGGTATTGAAAGTGCAACTCACTCCAAAGGATTGCTCCGAATGATCTACATCAACTTTGAGCACCTACATCTTCAACACCTACATGAAGTCATCATCGACAAAACCCAAGGTTAGTTCATCCCTCCTAGGGGGGGATATCACATCTAGGGGGAGCTTTACTCTAATCAATTGAGCTAAAGCAACCCTAATGATGTGAACACAACAATGCATTATGTAAAAGTGGTAACCCCACTTGTGCTTAAACGATGAGTATGACCTACGATCAAATGTTCTTGACTCCTTAGTCAATATACTCATATATAGATGACCTAGTCATCGCCAAATTGCTTGATAGATGCTAGAGTGATTGTGCATGCTTTGCCACATATTTCATTTGCCATCTTATTGTGTGAGCATGTTGGTTGCATGTTTTACTCATTCAAGGACATCCATTTGTTGCGTTGATTGTTTGGCTTTTTCTCTTTTGCCAAATGGATGGACAAGAATGCCTAAGGACTTCCTCTAGCTATCTATGCTTTTCTCGTCTCAAACTCTATTCATGCTACATCACAAAACTTCCAAAACCTCTTTGTGCATTTCGGTATGACTGAGTCATCCATTTCGGTCACACCGACATCACTAAGTTGATCTAAGTTTTCAATCTCGGTGCAACCGATTTGAACTTTTCGATCACACCGAGTTGCAGTAACCGCTTGCGAGTCTGCATCTTGGTGCCACCGAGTTGTTCCACTCGGTCACACCGACAGGGTCGGGATATATATATATCCATGGGTTGAATTTTGGAAATTTCTCCAAAACTTCACCCCGCGCGTGTCCTGCTGTGCCCCCTCGGGTCTCCGGATCTTCTCCTTGCCGCCAGCGACCTCCCGCCGCTGGTCTCCGTCATCGTCAACAGAAATCTGCTCCATCGTTGTCGCCGTAGCGAACCCCCCGCCGAACTAGGGTATGGGTTCGAACCTTGTGCTATTCTTTTACCTCTAATTCATAGCACATTGTTTTGCCATGATCCTTACCACGTATGCAAACCCTCTATCCACTGAAAACATCCTTTAGGTTATATTTGATTTGTAAATTTAGGGTTAGGTCTCCGCCGAACTCATCTCGGACCGACCGAGTTGTAGAAATCGGTCTCACCGATTTGGCTTAGGCTATAGCACTTGCAATTTTTGGTTTGACCAAAAACTGCAAATCGATGTGACCGAGTTCAATTCTCTGTGAAACCCTAGCAGTCTCGGTGCCACCGAACTGTGACTCGTTCTGACCGAGTTCACCAGTTTAGGTTCCAAAAGCTGCTTTGGTATCACCGAGTTTACAAATCGGTAGCTCCGAAATGCTTTCTGTGGAGAACTAAAGCTAAGTTTTTAAGTCATCTGTTTTGCAAAAACTCTACACTTTGTGATGCTCATCCACTCTATCTCATATACATCTATTCACAGGGTCTGCTATCAGTGAGTTTGCAGAGATGTCTGATCAGAGTGACAGTCGGAACAAGTCTGAGGAACATGTGCAGCTAAGTGAGGGTTCAGATTCCTCGAGCACTTCTAATGTTGGCAGCAGGAGCACTCCCAGCAACTTGCCTAAGGCAGCCACCAGATCTAGGAAGAAGAGAACCTCAGAATCTCAGGATGAGGATTATGTTGCCACTTAGGAGGAAGTAAGCTCCAAGAAGAAGGTGCTGAAAAAGGAGTATGGAACGCCTGCTACAGTTAAGCCAGGGATGAATAGGAAGGCTCTAGCAAAGAGAATTCATATGTCTAAGGCCAGAGCCTCTACTCAAGAAACAATGGAGTTCACTCTTCAACCCAAAGAAGCTAGAGAGGGAAAGAAGAGAAAGGAGAGAGTCAAGAAGACCATTGCCAGAGTCATTGGCAAGCCCTCCATGATGAAAGATCCCTCTAAAGATTAAGAAGAAGAGATGCTCTAGCACCCAAAGCTCAGAAGCTTATGGGAGATGCTATAAAGTCAGGGGCTGCAACATCAAAGCCCAAAGCTGCCCCCAAAGCTCAAGATCAGAAGCCTCCTAAGCCCAAGAGGAACAC
>NC_053027.1:481020327-481033554 GCF_003073215.2 Triticum urartu
AACCAGTGACTCGTTGAAGACAATGATTTGTTGGACCAGTTCCAGTTGCTGTGACAACTATACGTCTGGTTAGGGCAGCTAGGTATTTAAACCTGAGGACACACGGTCCCGGACACCCAGTCCTGAACACGCAGCTCAGGACACCCAGTCCTCACCGTATTCCCCTTGAGCTAAGGTCACATAGACCTCGCCCAATCACTCTGGTAAGTCTTCAAGGTAGACTCCCAAACCTTCACACTCTTCGTTCACCGGCGATCCCACAATGTCTCTTGGATGCTCAGAACGCGACGCCTAACCGGCTGGAGGATTCATAGTCCTCAAGTGTAATAAGTCTTCAGATCACACAGACAGGAAGACTTAAGTGATGCCTAACACTCTTTGGCTCTGGTGTGGTTAGGGCTTTATCCTCGCGCAAGGAATTCTCTCTCAAAGGCTTCGAGGTGGGTTGCTCTCAAACGACAAAAGCCGTACTCTAACTCTGAGCAGCCAACTGTTTATGGTTGTAGGGGGTGGGCTATTTATAGTCACTAGGCAACCCGACCTGATTTGTCCGAAATGACCATGGGCACTAAGGAACTGACACGTGTTCCAACTGTCAGATTTCAAACTCACACGGCAACTTTACTTGGGCTACAAGCAAAGCTGACTTGTCTGACTCTGGACAAGATTCGCTCTCATAGTCTTCACTCGAAGACATAGGTTTTGGTTAAGCATCACTTCAGTCATTCTGACTGGTTCTCTTGGACCCCACTTAACAGTACGGTGGTTCCTATGACTCAACAAAGAAGAAACAGAACTACGAAAGATCTAAGTCTTTCGAGCTCCATAGGCTTCATGCGATGTCTTCTCTTGTCATAGTCTTCAATGAGAATATCTTCATAACCACCTTTGACATCAATGTCTTCATACATTTTTAGGGGTCATCTCTGGTAGGAAAACCGAATCAATGAGGGACTTCTGCCTGTGTTATCCTGCAATTCTCACAAACCCATTAGTCCCTCAACTAGGTTTGTCGTGAATACTCCAAAACCAACTAGGGGTGGCACTAGATGCACTTACAGCATCCACTGGGGTAAAAGTCTATGTCACTAGTTGGGTATCCCATTGATTCGTTGCTAGATCAATGAGTTCGGGCAAAACCGTGCGGATAGTAGCTTCTTTTTGTGAATCTTTTGCTGCTTATATCGATCTCCCTAAGGAGAAGTGGTTTAAATATCATCCTCCCATAGAAGTAAAAGTAGCTGCACCTATTAAAGTTGAAGAAAAGACTATCACTTATAATGATCCTATTGTTCCTACTTCTTATGTTGAGAAACCACCTTTCCTTGTTAGGATAAAGGATCATGCTAAAGCTTCAACTGTGGTTCGTAAAAGCAATATTAGAACTTATACACCTCCTGAGCAAATCAAAGTTGAACCTAATATTGCTATTGTTAAAGATCTCCTGTCTGATAATATTGATGGGCATGTTATTCATTTCCGTGATGAAACTGCTAGAATTGCCAAACCTTGTGCTAAAGATAAACATAGACCTGTGGTAGGCATGCCTGTTATTTCTGTTAAAATAGGAGATCATTGTTATCATGGCTTATGTGATATGGGTGCTAGTGCTATACCTCATGACTTATACAAAGAAATTAAGCATGATATTGCACCTACTAAGTTAGAAGATATTGATGTTACCATTAAGCTTGCCAATAGAGATACAATATCACCCATTGGAATTGTTAGAGATGTTGAAGTCTTGTATGGGAAAACTAAATACCCTGCTAATTTTCTTGTTCTTGGTTCCCCACAAGATAGCTTTTGTCCCATTATTTTTGGTAGACCCTTCTTGAACACTGTTAATGCTAAGATAGACTGCGAAAAGGATGTTGTTACTATTGGTCTAGGTGATATGTCTCATGAGTTTAATTTCTCTAAATTTAGCAGACAACACCATGAAGAGGAATTACCTAGTAAGGATGAAATTATTGGTCTTGCTTCTATTGCCGTACCTCCTAGTGATCCTTTAGAACAATATTTGCTAGACCACGAAAATGATATGTTTATGAATGAAAGAAGGGAAATAGATGAAGTATTCTTTAAACAGGAACCCATCCTGAAACACAATTTGCATGTTGAAATCCTAGGGGATCCTCCTCCACCCAAGGGTGATCCCGTGTTTGAGCTTAAACCGTTACCCGATACTCTTAAATATGCTTATCTTGATGAAAAGAAGATATATCATGTTATTATTAGTGCTAACCTTTCAGAGCATGAAGAAGAGAGGTTATTGAAAACTCTGAGGAAGCATCGCGCTGATATTGGATATACTCTTGATGATCTTAAGGGCAATAGTCCCACTCTATGTCAACACAAAATAAATTTTGAGAAAGATGCCAAACCAGTTTGTGATCACCAACGACGGTTGAATCCTAAGGTGAAAGAAGTGGTAAGAAAGGAAATACTTAAGCTTCTGGAGGTAGGTATTATTTATCCCATTGCTGATAGTCAGTGGGTAAGTCTTGTCCATTGTGTCCCTAAAAAGGGAGGTATTACTGTCGTTCCTAATGATAAAGATGAATTGATTCCGCAAAAAACTACTACAGGTTATAGGATGGTAATTGATTTCCGCAAATTAAATAAAGCTACTAAAAAAGATCATTACCCCTTACCTTTTATCGATCAAATGCTAGAAAGATTATCCAAACATACTCCTTTTTGCTTCTAGATGGTTATTCTGGTTTCTCTCAAATACCCGTGTCAGCCAATGATCAATCAAAGACTACTTTTACTTGCCCTTTTGGTACTTTTGCTTATAGACGTATGCCTTTTGGTTTATGTAATGCACCTACTACCTTTCAAAGATGCATGATGGCTATATTCTCTGACTTTTGTGAAAAGATTTGTGAGGTTTTCATGGACGACTTTTCCATCTATGGATCTTCTTTTGATGATTGCTTGAGTAATCTTGATCGAGTTTTGCAGAGATGTGAAGAAACTAATCTTGTCTTGAATTGGGAAAAGTGCCACTTTATGGTTAATGAAGGTATTGTCTTGGGGCATAAAGTTTCTGAGAGAGGTATTGAGGTTGATAAAGACAAGGTTGATGCTATTGAAAAGATGCCATGTCCCAAGGACATCAAAGGTATAAGAAGTTTCCTTGGTCATGCAGGTTTTTATAGGAGGTTCATTAAGGACTTCTCAAAAATTTCTCGGCCTCTGACTAATTTATTACAAAAATATATACCATTTGTTTTTGATGATGATTGTGTAGAAGCATTTGAAATACTTAAGAAAGCATTGATCTCTGCACCTATTGTTCAGCCACCTGATTGGAATTTACCTTTTGAAATTATGTGTGATGCTAGTGATTATGCTGTAGGTGCTGTTCTGGGGCAAAGAGTTGATAAGAAATTAAATGTTATTCAATATGCTAGTAAGACTCTAGATAATGCCCAGAGAAATTATGCCCTGCACTAACTCAAAAAGAATTCTTAGCAGTTGTATTTGCTTGTGATAAGTTCAGACCTTATATTGTTGATTCTAAAGTAACTATTCACACTGATCATGCTGCTATTAAATATCTTATGGAAAAGAAAGATGCTAAACCTAGACTTATTAGATGGGTTCTCTTGCTACAAGAATTTGATTTGCATATTGTTGATAGAAAAGGAGCTGAGAACCCCGTTGCAGACAACTTGTCTAGGTTAGAAAATGTTCTTGATGACCCACTACCTATTGATGATAGCTTTCCTGATGAACAATTAAATGTCATAAATACTTCTCATAGTACTCCATGGTATACTGATTATGCTAATTGTATTGTTGCTAAATTCATACCACCTAGTTTAACATACCAACAAAAGAAAAAGTTCTTCTATGATTTGAGACATTACTTTTGGGATGGCCCACATCTTTATAAAGGAGTAGATGATGTTATTAGACGTTGTGTACCTAAGCATGAACATGAACATATCCTAAGTGCCACTCCGAAGCTTATGGAGGACAGCACGCTGGAGACAGAACTGCACATAAGGTATTGCAATCCGGTTTTTATTGGCCTACTCTCTTCAAGGATGCCCGTAAGTTTGTCTTGTCTTGTGATGAATGTCAAAGAATTGGTAATATTAGTAGACGTCAAGAAATGCCTATGAATTATTCACTTGTTATTGAACCATTTGATGTTTGGGGCTTTGATTATATGGGACCTTTTCCTGCCTCTAATGGTTACACACATATTTTAGTTGTTGTTGATTACGTTAATGAGTGGGTAGAAGCTATTCCAACTAGTAGTGCTGATCATAACACTTCTATTAAAATGCTTAAAGAAGTTGTTTTTCCGAGGTTTGGAGTCCCTAGATATTTAATGACTGATGGTGGTTCACATTTTATTCATGGTGCTTTCTGTAAAATGCTGCTAAGTATGATGTTAATCATAGAATTGCATCTCTTATCACCCGCAGTCTAGTGGTTCAAGTAGAATTGAAGTAATAGACTCAAATTAATTTTGCAAAAGACTGTCAAATAGATCTAGAAGATTGGTCAAGAAACTTGATGATGCATTATGGGCTATAGAACTGCATATAAAAATCCTATGGGTATGTCTCCGTATAAAAATGGTTTATGGAAAGCATGTCACTTACCTCTAAGCTAGAACATAAGCATATTGGGCTATTAAAGAGCTCAATTATGATTTCAAACTTGCCGGTGAAAGAGGTTTATTTGATATTAGCTCACTTGATGAATGGAGAACCCAAGCCTACGAAAATGCAAGGGTTGTTAAGAAAAAGTAAAAGATGGCATGACAAAAGAATACAAAAGCCGTGGAGTTTAATGTTGGTGATTTATGTTATTACTATACAACTCTCGTTTAAGATTTTTGCAGGAAAACTTCTCTCTAAATGGAAGGCCTTATGTTATCGAGGAGGTCTATCGGTTCCGGTGCCATAAAAAATCCAACAATTTTGAAGGCACAAATCCGAAGTGTGAACGGTCAAAGAATAAACATTATATCTCAGGTAATCCCTAAAATGTGAAACCAATGTTTGAAAACGCCTAATAACCCCGGAGGAATACATAAGGACACTTCTAGAATGTTTCAGACTCCGAAAAGGAATAGGTATGTGGTTACGGTAAGTAAACCACTCCAAAACATTTCTAATGGAAATTTTCTTCCGTTTTGGAATATTTAGAAAAATAGAAAAATAAGAAGCAGTCCGGGAAGGACACGAGGTCTCCATGAGGGTGGAGGGCGCACCCTACCCTACTGGGCGCGCCCCCCTACCTCGTGGGCACCTCGTGTGCTTTCCAGACTCCGTTTTCTTGCACGTTACGTATTTTGGTCGGTAAAAATTCATTATATAATCTCCCGAAGGTTTTGACTCCTGTATCATGCAAATATCTTTTGTTTTTGTTTCGAGCTGTTTTTCTGACAGATCTAGATCATCATGACGTCTCCAAGCACCCCCAAGGACAAGTTCTTTGAGAAGGTTATCAACCCTTACCTCGCGGAGGTGCTGCGACACCCTCAAACCATTGAGATGTGTGATGGGTTGCTGCACATCCGCGATGTTGAGGGACCGAAGGGGACCGGAAGCGTGGAGACGAGGCTCGAAGCAATGGAGCAACAAGTTTTCAAGTGCGAGGGGATGGTGGAACATGGACTCAACTCCAACCACATGATGATCGTAGAGTTCACCAACAACCACAAGCTGGATGCCAAGAACATTGGAGAGACCATCTTCAAGCTTCACGAGAAGATCGAGCACCTTCAAGCCTAAATCTATGACCTGCAAAACCAAAACTGTGAGTATGAATATAGATTCAAAAGGATGAGTTTGGCTGCAGATTTGAGGATCCCGGAGACTCGATCATCCTTCTATGATGGTGAGCCTATGCCTTGGAAGATGAACGACAAGCCCGCATCATCAACAACCCCACCTTCTTCACCAGCGAAGGAGACATAATCACATGGGTATGGGCACTCCCCTTGGAAACTGCCAAGCTTGGGGGAGATGCCCCGGTATCGTATCCCAACCACATCTCCTTTCATTACCATTTTTCTTAGTTCGATCCTATTAGGTATTATCTTGATCTAGTAGAATAGAAGTTTTGGTATGATCTAGTTTTGAGTTTTGCTTTATGATCCCTCTTTGTAGTCGAGTCCGTGAGCTATATATGATAAAGATTAGTGTTGAGTCAAGGGCTTGATTATTTTGCCATGATCTTGAGTGGAATAAAAGAAAAGAGAAAGAATAAAAAGAAATAAAAGAGATCATATGGATCTTATGGAGAGTAATGAGCTTCACATATAAAGAAGTATGATGATTAAAAGTTGTTGAGAGTTGACAAACATAGTTTTGGTCATCGTTGCAATTAATAAAGTAATAAAGAAGAGAGGTCTTCACATATAAATACCTATCTTGGACATCTTTTATGATTGTGAGCACTCATTAAAATATGACATGCTAAAGAGTTGCACGTTGGACAAGGAAGACAACGTAATGGGTTATATTTTCTTACATCTGAGATAAATTATATTGTCATGGATCATCCAACAGATTGAGTTTGCCTTTCCCTCTCATGCTAGCAAATTCTTTGCACCAAGTAGAGATACTACTTGTGCTTCCAAACACCCTTAAACCAGTTTTGCCATGAGAGTCCACCATACCTACCTATGGATTGAGTAAGATCCTCCAAGTAAGTTGTCATCGGTGCAAGCAATAAAAATTGCTCTCTAAATATGTATGACCTATTAGTGTGGAAGAAAAATAAGCTTTATACGATCGTGTGATATGGAAGAAATAAAAGCGATGGACTGCATAATAAAGGTCCATATCACAAGTGGCAATATGAAGTGATGTTCTTTCGCATTAAGATTTTGTGCATCCAACCATAAAAGTGCATGACAACCTCTGCTTCCCTCTGCGAAGGGCCTATCTTTTACTTTTATCTCCTACTTTGCATAAGAGTTAGGGTTATCTTCACCCTTCCTTTTTACATTTTATATTTTGGTAAGCACTACATGTTGGAAAGATCCTGGTATATATGGCTAATTGGATGTGAGTTTTCATGAACTATTATTGTTGACATTACCCTTGAGGTAAAACGTTGGGAGGCAAAACTATAAGCCCCTATCTTTCTCTGTGTCTGATTAAAACTCCATACCCATAAGTATTGCATGAGTGTTAGCAATTGTGAAAGACTATATGATAGTTGAGTATGTGGAACTTGCTGAAAAGCTCTTACTATTGACTCTTTCCTATGTATGATAAATTGCAATTGCTCCCAATGACTGAGATTATGTTTGTTAGTTTCAATGAAGTTTATGATTCATATTTGAAATTGTGAATTGAATTGTTACTCTAGCATAAGAGATCATATGACAAGCATTATATAAGTTGCTGTTCTAAGAATGATCATGATTCTCATGTCCGTATTTTATTTTAATCGACACTCTATCTCTAAACATGTGGACATATTTTCGATTTTAGCTTTCGCTTGAGACAAGCAGGTCTAGCTTGGGGGAGTTGATACGTCCATTTTGCATCATGCTTTTATATCGATATTTATTGCATTATGGGCTGTTATTACACATTATGTCACAATACTTATGCCTATTCTCTCTTATTTTACAAGGTTTACATAAAGAGGGAGAATGCCGGCAGCTGGGATTCTGGGCTGGAAAAGGAGCAAATATTAGAGACCTATTCTGCACAGCTCCAAAAGTCCTGAAACTTCACGGAAGTCATTTTCAGAATATATAAAAAATACTGAGCGCAAGAAGTTCCAGAGGGGGGCCACACCCTGCCCACGAGGGTGGGGGGCCGCGCCCCCCGCCTCGTGGGCCCCCTGGTGGCCCTCCGATGCCCATCTTCTGCTATATGGAGTCTTTCGATGAGGAAAAAATCATAAGCCATCTTTCCGGACGAGACTCCGCCGCCACGAGGCGGAACCTTGGCGGAACCAATCTAGGGCTCTGGCGGAGCTGTTCTGCCGGGGAAACTTCCCTCCGGGAGGGGGAAATCATCGCCATCGTCATCACCAACGCTCCTCTCATCGGGAGAGGGCAATCTCCATCAACATCTTCACCAGCACCATCTCCTCTCAAACCCTAGTTCATCTCTTGTATCCAATTCTTGTCTCCAAGTCCGGGATTGGTACCTGTGGGTTGCTAGTAGTGTTGATTACTCCTTGTAGTTGATGCTAGTTGGTTTATTTGGTGGAAGATCATATGTTCAGATCCTATATGCATATTAATACCCCTCTGATTATGAACATGAATATGCTTTGTGAGTAGTTATGTTTGTTCCTGAGGACATGGGAGAAGTCTTGCTATTAGTAGTCATGTGAATTTGGTATTCGTTCGATATTTTGATGAGATGTATGTTGTCTCTTCTCTAGTGGTGTTATGTGAACGTCGACTACATGACACTTCACCATTATTTGGGCCTAGAGGAAGGCATTGGGAAGTAATAAGTAGATGATGGGTTGCTAGAGTGACAGAAGCTTAAACCCTAGTTTATGCGTTGCTTCGTAAGGGGCTGATTTGGATCCATATGTTTCATGCTATGGTTAGGTTTACCTTAATACTTTTGTTGTAGTTGCGGATGCTTGCAATAGAGGTTAATCATAAGTGGGATGCTTGTCCAAGTAAGGACAACCCAAGCACCGGTCCACCCACATACCAAATTATCAAAGTACCGAACAGCGAATCATATGAACGTGATGAAAACTAGCTTGACGATATTCCCATGTGTCCTCGGGAGCGCTTTTCTCTATATAAGAGTTTGTCCAGGATTGTCCTTTGCTACAAAAAGGATTGGGCCACCTTGCTGCACTTTATTTACTTTTGTTACTTGTTGCTCGTTACAAATTATCTTATCACAAAACTATCTATTACCTATAATTTCAGTGCTTGCAGAGAATACCTTGCTGAAAACCGCTTATCATTTCCTTCTGCTCCTCGTTGGGTTCGACACTCTTACTTATCGAAAGGACTCGATAGATTCCCCTATACTTGTGGGTCATAAATAACATAGGAGACTCTCTATCATGAAGATCATGGTGCTACTTTGAAGCACAAGTGTGGAAAAAGGATAGTAGCATTTTCCCTTCTCTCTTTTTCTCTAATTTTTTTATTTGGGCCTTCTTTTTTTGGCCTCTTTTCTCTTCTTTTTTTCGTCCGGAGTCTCATCCCGACTTGTGGGGGAATCATAGTCTCCATCATCCTTTCCTCACTTGGGACAATGCTCTAATAATGATGATCATCACACTTTATTTACTTACAACTCAAGAATTACAACTCGATACTTAGAACAAAATATGACTCTATGTGAATGCCTCCGGCGGTGTACCGGGATGTGCAATGATGCATGAGTGACATGTATGAAGAATTATGAACGGTGGCTTTGCCACAAATATGATGTCAACTACATGATCATGCAAAGCAATATGACAATGATGAAGCGTGTCATAATAACGAAACGATGGAAAGTTGCATGGCAATATATCTCGAAATGGCTATGGAAATGCCATAATAGGTAGGTATGGTGGCTGTTTTGAGGAAGGTATATGGTGGGTTTATGGTACCGGCGAAAGTTGCGCGATACTAGAGAGGCTAGCAATGGTGGAAGGGTGAGAGTGCGTATAATCCATGGACTCAACATTAGTCATAAAGAACTCACATAACTTATTGCAAAAATTTATTAGTTATCAAAACAAAGTATTACGCGCATGCTCCTAGGGGGGTAGATTGGTAGGAAAAGACCATTGCTCGTCCCCGACCGCCACTCATAAGGAAGACAATCAATAAATAAATCATGCTCCGACTTCATCACATAACGGTTCACCATACGTGCATGCTACGGGAATCACAAACTTCAACACAAGTATTTCTCAAATTCACAACTACTCAACTAGCATGACTCTAATATCACCATCTCCATATCTCAAAACAATTATCAAGTATCAAACTTCTCATAGTATTCAATGCACTTCTATGAAAGTTTTTATATTAAAGAAAATTTCCATGTTGTTCTAAAGGACTCTCAAAATAATATAAGTGAAGCATGAGAGATCAATAGTTTCTATAAAACAAATCCACCACCGTGCTCTAAAAGATATAAGTGAAGCACTAGAGCAAAAACTATATAGCTCAAAAGATATAAGTGAAGCACATAGATATTCTCTCAAAAAGGTGTGTACAGCAAGGATGATTGTGGTAAACTAAAAAGCAAAGACTCAAATCATACAAGACGCTCCAAGCAAAACACATATCATGTGGTGAATAAAAATATAGCTCCAAGTAAAATTACCGATAGACAAAGACGAAAGAGGGGATGCCTTCCGGGGCATACCCAAGCTTAGGCTTTTTGGTGTCCTTGAATTTTACCTTGGGGTGCCATGGGAATCCCCAAGCTTAGGCTCTTTCCACTCTTTGTTCCATAATCCATCAAATCTTTACCCAAAGCTTGAAAACTTCACAACACAAACTAAAAATAGAAAATCTCGTGAGCTCCGTTAGCGAAAGAAAACAATACACCACTTCAAGGTACTGTAATTAACTAATTATTTATTTATATTGGTGTTAAACCTACTTTATTCCAACTTCTCTATGGTTTATAAACTCTATTACTAGCCATAGATTCATCAAAATAAGCAAACAACACACGAAAAACAGAATCTGTCAAAAACAGAATAGTCTGTAGTAATCTGTAGCTAACGCAACTTCTGGAACCCCAAAAATTCTAAAATAAATTTCTGGACGTGAGGAATTTATCTATTAATCATCTGCAAAAATAATTAACTAAATAGAACTATTCAAATAAAAATGGCAGCAATTCTCGTGAGCGCGAAAGTTTCTGTTTTTTACAGCAAGATCAAAAAGACTTTCCCCAAGTCTTCCCAATGGTTCTACTTGGCACAAACACTAATTAAACTCAAAAAACACAACCAAAACAGAGGCTAGATAAATTATTTATTACTAAACAGGAGAAAAAAGCAAGGAATAAAAATAAAATTGGGTTGCCTCCCAACAAGCGCTATCGTTTAATGCCCCTAGCTAGGCATAAAAGCAAGGATAGATCTAGGTATTGCCATCTTTGGTAGGCAATCCATAAGTGGCTCTCATAATAGATTCATATGGTAATTTAATTTTCTTTCTAGGAAAGTGTTTATGCCTTTCCTTAATAGAAATTGGAATCTAATATTTCCTTCCTTCCTATCAATAATTGCACCAATCGTTCTAAGAGAAAGGTCTACCAAGAATAATATGACATGAAGAATTGCAATCTATATCAAGAACAATGAAATCTACGAGCATATAGTTCCTATTTGCAACAATAAGAACATCATTAATTCTTCCCATAGGTTTCTTAATAGTGGAATCCGCAAGGTGCAAGTTTAAAGAACAATCATCAAAATCACGGAAACCTAGCAAATCACACAAAGTTTTTGGAATCGTGGAAACACTAGCACCCAAATCACACAAAGCATAGCACTCATGATCTTTAATTTTAATTTTTATTGTAGGTTCCCACTCATCATAAAGTTTTCTAGGGATAGAAACTTCTGACTCAAGTTTTTCTTCATAAGATTGCATCAAAGCATCAACGATATATTTAGTAAAATCTTTATTTTGACTATAAGCATGAGAAGAATTTAGCACGGATTGCAACAAGCAAATACAATCTATCAAAGAGCAATTATCATAATTAAATTCCTTGAAATCCAAAATAGTGGGTTCATTGATATTTAAAGTTTTGACCTCTTCAATCCCACTTTTAACAATTTTTGCATCAAGATCTAAAAACTGCAAATTTTTGGAACGCCTTCTAGGTAAAGGTGGCTCATCTTTAGTCCCATCATTATCAAGATTCATATTGCAAAACAAAGATTTAATAGGAGACACATCAATAACTTTTAGTTCTTCATCCTTATTATCATGAAAACTAGAAGAACACATTTTCACAAAGCAATCTTTCTTAGCACGCAACCTAGCGGTTCTTTGTTTGCACTCATCAATGGAAATTCTCATGGCTTTGAGAGACTCATTGATATCATGATTAGGTGGAATAGATCTAAGTTTCAAAGAATCAACATCAAGAGAAATTCTATCAACGTTCCTAGCCAATTCATCAACCTTAAGCAATTTTTCTTCAAGCAAAGCATTGAAATTCTTTTGCGAATTCATAAACTCCTTAACACTAGACTCAAATTCAGAGGGCATCTTATTAAAATTTCCATAAGAATTGTTGTAGGAATTACCATAATTATTAGAGGAATTACTAGGAAACGACCTAGAATTAAAATTACCTCTATACGCGTTGTTACCAAAATTGTTCCTACCAACAAAATTCACATGCATAGATTCATTATTATTCTCAATCAAAGTAGACAAAGGCATATCATTAGGATCAGTGGAAACACTCTTATTAGTAAACAGTTTCATAAGTTCATCCATCTTTCCACTCAAAACATTAATGTCTTCTAATTGCATGCACTTTTTATTAGTAGATCTTTCGGTGTGCCATTGAGAATAATTAACCATAATATTATCTAGGAGTTTAGTATCTTCTTCTAAAGTGATTTCCATAAAAGTGCCTCTCGCGGCCGAATCTAAAGGATTTCTAGGAGCAAAATTCAATCCGGCATAAAAGTTTTGTATAATCATCCAAAGATTCAAACCATGTGTAGGGCAATTATGTATCATTAATTTCATACTCTCCCAAGATTGTGCAACATGTTCATGATCAAGTTGCTTAAAATTCATAATATCGTTTCTAAGAGAGATGATTTTAGCGGGAGGAAAATACTTAGAGATAAAAGAATCTTTGCACTTATTCCATGAATCAATACTATTTTTAGGCAAAGACGAAAACCAAGCTTTAGCACGATCTCTAAGAGAAAATGGAAATAGCTTCAATTCAACAATATCATTATCCACATCTTTCTTCTTTTGCACATCACACAAATCAACAAACTTGTTTAGATGGGTAGCGGCATCTTCACTAGGAAGGCCGGCGAATTGATCTTTCATGACAAGATTCAACAAAGCAGCATTAATTTCACAGATTCACATCGGTAAGAGGAGCAACGGAGTGCTAAGAAAATCATTGTTGTTGGTATTGGTAAAGTCACACAATTTAGTATTATCTTGAGCCATCGTGACAAGCAAGCAATCCAACACACAACAACGAAGAAGCAAAAGAGGCAAACTGGTAAAGAGGAGGGGAACGGAAA
>NC_053027.1:481034554-481090229 GCF_003073215.2 Triticum urartu
AGAGAGAGATCAAAGCATCAACAATATGTTTAGTAAAAGCTTTATTTTGACTATAGGCATGTGGAGAATTTAGCACGGATTGTAAAAAGGAAATACAATCTATCAAAGAGCAATTATCATAATTAAATTCTTGAAATCCAAAATAGTGGTTCATTGATATTTAAAGTTTTGACCTCTTCAATCCCACTTTTAACATTTTAGCATCAAGATCTAAAAACTCCGAATTTTTGGAACGCCTTCTAGGTAAAGGTGGATCATATTCAGTCCCATCATTATCAAGATTCATATTGCAAAACAAAGATTTAATAGGGGACACATCAATAACTTTTAGATCTTCATCTTTATTTCATGAACTAGAAGAACACGCTTTCATAAAGCAATCTTTCTTAGCACGCATCCTAGCGGTTCTTTCTTTGCACTCATCAATGGAAATTCTCATGGCTTTGAGAGACTCATTGATATCATGCTTAGGTGGAATAGATCTAAGTTTCAAAGAATCAACATCAAGAGAAATTCTATCAACGTTCCTAGCCAATTCATCAACTTAAGCAATTTTTCTTCAAGCAAAGCATTGAAATTCTTTTGCGAATTCATAAACTCCTTAACACTAGTCTCAAATTCAGAGGGCATCTTATTAAAATTTCCATAAGAATTGTTGTAGGAATTACCATAATTATTAGAGGAATTACTAGATACGGCCTAGGAAAAAATTACCTCTATACGCGTTGTTACCAAATATTCCTACCAACAAAATTCACATCCATAGATTCATTATTATTCTCAATCAAAGTAGACAAAGGCATATCATTAGGATCAGAAGAAACACTTTATTAGCAAATAATTTCATAAGTTCATCACTTTCCACTCAAAACATTAATTTCTTCTATCGCATGCACTTTCTTATTAGTAGATCTTTCAGTGTGCCATTGAGAATAATTAACCATAATATTATCTAGGAGTTTAGTAGCTTCTCCTAAAGTGATTTCCATAAAAGTGCCTCCCGCGGCCGAATCTAAAAGATTTCTAGAAGCAAAATTCAATCTGGCATAAAATTTTTGTATAATCATCCACAAATTCAAACCATGTGTAGGGCAATTACGTATCATTAATTTCATCCTCTCCCAAGCTTGTGCAACATGTTCATGATCAAGTTGCTTAAAATTCATAATATCATTTCTAAGAGAGATGATCTTAGCGGGAGGAAAATACTTAGAGATAAAAGCATCTTTGCACTTATTCCATGAATCAATACTATTTTTAGGCAAAGACGAAAACCAAGTTTTAGCACGATCTCTAAGCGAAAAGGGAATAGCTTCAATTTAACAATATCATTATCCACATCTTTCTTCTTTTGCATATCACACAAATCAACAAAGTTGTTTAGATGGGTAGCGGCATCTTCACTAGGAAGGCCGGAAAACGGATCTTTCATGACAAGATTCAGCAAAGCAGCATTAATTTCACAAGATTCAGCATCGGTAAGAGGAGCAATCGGAGTGCTAATAAAATCATTGTTGTTGGTATTAGTAAAGTCACACAATTTGGTATTATCTTGAGCCATCGTGACAGGCAAGCAATCCAACACACAAGCAAACAAGAAACGGGCAAAAAGAGGCAAATAGGGAAAGAGAAGGAGGATGGAGAGAGAGGGAAAATAAAACGGCAAGGGTGAAGTGGGGGAGAGGAAAACGAGAGGCAAATGGCAAATAATGTAATGTGGGAGATAAGGGTTTGTGATTGGTACTTGGTATGTTGACTTTGCGTAGACTCCCCGCGGCAACGGCGCCAGAAATCCTTCTTGCTACCTCTTGAGCAACTGCGTTGGTTTCCCTGAAAAGGAAAGGGTGATGCAAGCAAAGCTAAGCGTAAGTATTTTCCCATTTTGAGAACCAGTATCAATCCAGTAGGAGGCGCACGTCCGCACCTACACAAACAAATAAAATCCTCGCAACCAACGCAATAAAGGGTGTCAACCTTCACGGTCACTTATGAAAGTGAGATCTGATAGATATGATAAGATAAGATGTTTGTATTTTTATGATAAGATGCAAAGTAAATAAAGCGAAATAAAAACGGTGCAAGAGATAGCTTGTTAACGGAAGATTAATATGATAGAAAAAATAGACGGTTTCACTAGTGCTTCTTTTGAAGAGCATAAGTATTATGGTGGGTAAACAAATTACTGTTGAGAAATTGGCAGAATTGAGCATAGTTATGAGAATATCTAGGTATTGTCATGTATATAAGCATCACGTCCGTGACAAGTAGACCGAAACGATTCTGCATCTACTACTATTACTCCACTCATCGACCGCTATCCAGCATGCATCTAGAGTATTAAGTTAAAAACAGAGTAACGCCTTAAGCAAGATGACATGATGTAGAGGGATAAACTCATGCAATATGATATAAACCCCATCTTGTTATCCTCGATGGCAACAATACAATACGTGCCTTGCTGCCCCAACTATCACTTGGAAAGGACACCTCAAGATTGAAACCAAAGCTAAGCACTTCTCCCATTGCAAGAAAGATCAATCTAGTAGGCCAAACCAAACTGATAATTCGAAGAGACTTGCAAAGATAACCAATCATACATAAAAGAATTCAGAGAAGATTCAAATATTGTTCATAGATAAACTTGATCATAAACCCACAATTCATCGGTCTCAACAAACACACCGCAAAAGAAGATTACATCGAATAGATCTCCACAAGAGAGGGGGAGAACATTGTATTGAGATCCAAAAAGAGAGAATAAGCCATCTAGATAATAACTATGGACCCGAAGGTCTGAGGCAAACTACTCACACATCATCGGAGACGCTATGGTGTTCACGTAGAAGCCCTCCGTGATCGATGCCCCCTCCGGCGGAGCTCCGGAAAAGGCCCCAAGATGGGATCTCACGGGTACAGAAGGCACAAAATGCAAACTAGACATGGCAAGAACAATAGCAAACCATGCACGGATCTACTACAGCAACACCGGCAAAATTGCAAACAAGTTGACAATCTGCCCTGATTCACAAAGTAGCAAAAGTAGGGGGGGGGTAGGCGCGCCCCTACCTCGTGGCTTCCCTGTTGGTTGGTTGATGTAGGGTCCAAGTCTCCTGGATCTTGTTCGTTCCAAAAATCACGTTCCCGAAGGTTTCATTCCGTTTGGACTCCGTTTGCTATTCCTTTGCTTCGAAACCCTAAAATAGGAAAAAAAACAACAATTCTGGTCTGGGCCTCCGGTTAATAGGTTAGTCCCAAAAATAATATAAAAGTGAATAATAAAGCCCAATAATATCCAAAACAGAAGATAATATAGCATGGAGCAATCAAAAATTATAGATACGTTGGAGACGTATCATTTACTTGCAAGATGATGCATTACGGAATGAGTAAAGAGACTTCCCGGTAATGAGATTGAACTAGGTATGAGGATACCGACGATCGAATCTCGGGCAAGTAACATACAGATGACAAAGGGAATGACATATGTTGCTATGCGGTTTGACCGATAAAGATCTTCGTAGAATATGTAGGAGCCAATATGAGCATCCAGGTTCTGCTATTGGTTATTGACCCGAGATGTGTCTCGGTCATGTCTAGATAGTTCTCGAACCCGTAGGGTCCGCACGCTTAAGGTTTGATGACGATTTGTATTATGAGTTATGTGATTTGATGACTGAAGTTTGTTCGAAGTCCTAGATGAGATCACGTACATGACGTGGAGTCTCGAAATGGTTGAGAGGTAAAGATTGATATATTAGACGATGGTATTCGGACACCAGAAAGATTTCGGGACGTTTTGGATATTTATCACGGAACCGAGGGGTTACCGGAACCCCCTGATACATCCATTTTGCATCATGCTTTTATGTCGATATTTATTGTATTATGGGCTATTATTACACATTATGTCACAATACTTATGCCTATTCTCTCTTATTTTACAAGGTCTACATAAAGAGGGAGACTGCCGACAGCTGGAATTCTGGGCTGGAAAAGGAGCAATTATTAGAGACCTATTCTGCACAGCTCCAAAAGTCCTGAAACTTCACGGGAGTTATTTTCAGAATATATAAAAAATACTGAGCGCAAGAAGTACCAGAGGGGGGAACCCACCAGCCACGAGGGTGGGGGCACGCACTACCCCCCTGGGCGCGCCCCCTACCTCGTGGGCCCCCTGGTGGCCCTCTGATGCCCATCATTGGCTATATGGAGTCTTTCGTCGAGGAAAAAATCATAAGCAAGCTTTCGGGACGAGACTCCGCCGCCATGAGGCGGAACCTTGGCGGAACCAATCTAGGGCTCCAGCAGAGCTGTTCTGCCGGGGACACTTCCCTCCGGGAGGGGGAAATCATCACCATCATCATCACGAACGATCCTCTCACCGGGAGGGGGTCAATCTCCATCAACATCTTCACCAGCACCATCTCATCTCAAACCCTAGTTCATCTCTTGTATCCAATCTTTGTATCCAAACCTCAGATTGGTACCTGTGGGTTGCTAGTAGTGTTGATTACTCCTTGTAGTTGATGCTAGTTGGTTTACTTGGTGGAAGATCATATGTTCAGATCCATTATGCATATTAATACCCCTCTGATTATGAACATGAATATGCTTTGTGAGTAGTTACGTTTGTTCCTGAGGACATGGGGGAAGTCTTGCTATTAGTAGTCATGTGAATTTGGTATTCGTTCGATATTTTGATGAAATGTATGTGGTCATCCCTCTAGTGGTGTCATGTGAACGTCGACTAAATGACACTCACCATTGTTTGGCCCTAGAGGGAGGCATTGGGAAGTAATAAGTAGATGATAGGTTTCTTGAGTGACAGAAGCTTAAACCCTAGTTTATGCGTTGCTTCGTAAGGGGCTGATTTGGATCCATATGTTTCATGCTATGGTTAGGTTTACCTTAATACTTTTGTGTAATTGCGGATGCTTTCAATGGGGGTTAATCGTAAGTGGGATGCTTGTTCAAGTAAGGACAAACTTATGAGCGCTTTTCTCTATATAAGAAATTGTCCAGGCTTGTCCTTTGCTACAAAAAGGATTGGGCCATATTGCTGCACTTTATTTACACTTGTTACTTGTTACTCGTTACCAATTACCTTATCACAAAACTATATGTTACCGATAATTTCAGTGCTTGCAGAGAATACCTTGCTGAAAACCGCTTATCATTTCCTTCTGCTCCTCGTTGGGTTCGACACTCTTACTTATCAAAAGGACTACGATAGATCCCCTATACTTGTGGGTCATCAAGACTCTTTTCTGGCGCTGTTGCCGGGGAGTGAAGCGCCTTTGGTAGGTGGAATTTGGTAAGGAAAATTTTATATAGTGTGCTGAAATTTACTGTCAATTGTTACTATGGAAAGTAATCCTTTGAGGGGCTTGTTTGGGGTATCTTCACCCCGACCAGTAGAGCAAATAGTTGCTCCTCAACCTACTGAACCAAATGAAAATGTTTACTTCGAAATTCCTTCGGGTATGATAGAGAAACTGCTAGCTAATCCTTTTGCAGGATATGGAACATTGCATCCCGACTTACACTTAATCTATGTGGATGAAGTTTGTGGATTATTTAAGCTTGCAGGTATGCCCAATGATGTTATCAAGAAGAAGGTCTTCCCTTTATCTTTGAAGGGAGATGCATTGACATGGTATAGGCTATGTGATGATATGGGATCATGGGACTATAAGCGATTGAAATTGGAATTTCACAAGAAGTTTTATCCTATGCATCTTGTTCATCGTGATCGTAATTATATATATAATTTTGGCCTCCCGAAGGAGAAAGCATCGCTCAAGATTGGGGGGGGGGGCTTAAGTCAATGTTATATTCATGCCCCAATCATGAGCTCTCAAGAGAAATGATTATTCAAAATTTTTATGCTCGGCTTTCTGACAACAATCGCTCCATGCTCAATACTTCTTGTACTGGTTCCTTTATGATGAAGACTATTGAATTCAAATGGAATTTATTGGACAGAATTAAACGCAACTCTGAAGATTGGGATCTCGACGAAGGTAAGGAGTCAGGTATAACACCTAAGTTTGATTGTGTTAAATCTTTTATGGATACTGATGTTTTCCGTAAATTTAGCACTAAATATGGACTTGACTCTGAGATAGTAGATTCTTTCTGTGAATCCTTTGCTACTCATGTTGATCTCCCTAAGGAGAAGTGGTTTAAATATAATCCTCCCATTGAAACAAAAGTAGTTGCACCTATTAAAGTTGAAGAAAAAACTATCACTTATGATGATCCTGTTGTTCCCACTGCTTATGTTGAGAAACCACCTTTCCCTGTTAGAATAAAGGATCATGCTAAAGCTTCAACTGTGGTTCGTAAAAGTAATATTAGAACTTATACACCTCCTGAGCAAGTTAAAGTTGAACCTAATATTGCTATTGTTAAAGATCTCTTGGCCGATAATATCGATGGGCATGTTATTTATTTCTGTGATGAGACTGCTAGAATTGCTAAACCTGGTGCCAAAGATAAACATAGACCTGTGGTAGGCATGCCTATTATTTCTGTTAAAATAGGAGATCATTGTTATCATGGCTTGTGTGATATGGGTGCTAGTGCTAGTGCAATACATATTTCCTTATATAAAGAAATTAAGAATGAAATTGCACCAGCTGAGATAGAAGATATCGATGTTACAATTTAGCTTGCTAATAGAGATATAATTTCACCAATTGGGATTGTTAGAGATGTTGAGGTCTTGTGTGGGAAAGCTAAATATCCTGCTGATTTCCTTGTTCTTCGTTCCCCTCAAGATAGCTTTTGTCCCATTATATTTGGTAGACACTTCTTGAATACTGTTAATGCTAAGATAGATTGCAAAAAGGATGTTGTTACTATTGGTTTGGATTATATGTCTCATGAGTTTAAATTTTCTAAATTTCGTAGACAACCCCATGATGAAGAATTGCCTAGTAAAGATGAAATTATTGGTCTTGCTTCTATTGCCATGCCTCCTACTGATCCTTTAGAACAATATTTGCTAGACCATGAAAATGATATGTTTATGAATGAAAGAAGGGAAATAGATGAAGTCTTCTTTAAAAAGGGACCTATTCTGAAACACAACTTGCCTGTTGAAATCCTAGGGGATCCTCCTCCACCCAAGGGTGATCCCGTGTTTGAGCTTAAACCATTACCTGATACTCTTAAATATGCTTATCTTGATGAAAATAAGATATATCCTGTTATTATTAGTGCTAACCTTTCAGAGAAGGAGGAAGAAAAATTATTGAAAACTTTGAAGAAGCACCGTGTTGCTATTGGATATACTCTTGATGATCTTAAGGACATTAGTCCCACTCTATGTCAACACAAAATAAACTTAGAGAAAGATGCCAAACCAGTTATTAATCACCAACGATGGCTGAATCCTAAGATGAAAGAAGTGGTAAGAAAAGAAATACTAAAGCTCCTTGAGGCAGGTATAATTTATCCTGTTGCTAATAGTCAGTGGGTAAGTCATGTCCATTGTGTCCCTAAGAAGGGAGGTATCACTGTCGTTCCTAATGATAAAGATGAATTGATTCCGCAAAGAATTATTACGTGTTATAGGATGGTAATTGATTTCCGCAAATTAAATAAGGCTACTAAAAAAGATCATTACCTCTTACCTTTTATTGATCAAATGCTAGAAAGATTATCCAAACATACACATTTTTGCTTTCTAGATGGTTACTCTGGTTTCTCTCAAATACCTGTGTCAGCTGATGATCAAGCAAAGACCACTTTTACTTGCCCTTTCGGTACTTTTGCTTATAGACGTATGCCTTTTGGTTTATGTAATGCACCTGCTACCTTTCAAAGATGCATGATGGCTATATTTTCTGACTTTTGTGAAAAGATATGTGAGGTTTTCATGGACGATTTCTCCATTTATGGATCTTCTTTTGATGATTGCTTGAGAAACCTTGATCGAGTCTTGCAGAGATGTGAAGAAACTAATCTTATTCTGAATTGGGAGAAATGCCACTTTATGGTTAATGAAGGTATTGTCTTGGGGCATAAAATTTCTGAAAGAGGCATTGAAGTTGATAAAGCTAAAGTTAATGCTATTGAAAAGATACCATGTCCCAAGGACATTAAAGGTATAAGAAGTTTTCTGGGTCATGCCGGTTTTTATAGGAGGTTCATTAAGGACTTCTCAAAAATTTCTTGGCCTCTGACTAACCTATTACAAAAAGATATTCCTTTTGTCTTTGATGATGATTGTTTAGAAGCATTTGAAATACTTAAGAAAGCATTAATTTCTGCACCTATTGTTCAGCCACCTGATTGGAATTTACCCTTTGAAATTATGCGTGATGCTAGTGATTATGCTGTAGGTGTTGTTCTAGGGCAAAGAGTTGATAAGAGATTAAATGTTATTCAATATGCTAGTAAAACTCTAGACAATGCCGAGAGAAATTATGCTACCACTGAAAAAGAATTTTTAGCAGTTGTTTTTGCTTGTGATAAGTTTAGACCTTATATTGTTGATTCTAAAGTAACTATTCACATTGATCATGCTGCTATTAAATACCTTATGGAAAAGAAAGATGCTAAACCTAGACTTATTAGATGGGTTCTCTTGCTACAAGAATTTGATTTGCATATTATTGATAGAAAGGGAGCTGGGAACCCCGCTGCAGACAGCTTGTCTAGGTTAGAAAATGTTCTTGATGACCCACTACCTATTGATGATAGCTTTCCTGATGAACAATTAAATTTCATAAATGCTTCTCGAACTGCTTCATGGTATGCTGATTATGCTAATTATATTGTTGCTAAATTTATACCACCTAGTTTCACATACCAGCAAAAGAAAAAGTTCTTCTATGATTTAAGGCATTACTTTTGGGATGACCCACATCTTTATAAAGAAGGAGTAGGTGGTGTTATTAGACGTTGTGTACCTGAGCATGAACATGAACATATCCTACGCAAGTATCACTCTGAAGCCTATGGAGGACACCATGCTGGAGATAGAACTGCACATAAGGTATTGCAATCCGGTTTTTATTGGCCTACTCTATTCAAGGATGCTCGTAAGTTTGTCTTGTCTTGTGATGAGTGTCAAATAATTGGTAATATTAGTAGACGTCAAGAAATGCCTATGAATTATTCACTTGTTACTGAACCCATTTGCATGTTTGGGGCTTGATTATATGGGACCTTTTCCTTCCTCTAATGGGTATACACATATTTTAGTTGCTGTTGATTACGTTACTAAGTGGGTAGAAGCTATTCCAACTAGTAGTGCTGATCATAACACCTCTATTAAGATGCTTAAAGAAGTTATTTTCCCGAGGTTTGGAGTCCCTAGATATTTAATGACTGATGGTGGTTCACATTTTATTCATGGTGCTTTTCATAAAATGCTTGCTAAGTATGATGTTAATCATAGAATTGCATCTCCTTATCACCCACAGTCTAGTGGTCAAATAGAATTAAGTAATAGAGAGCTCAAATTAATTTTGCAAA
This sequence comes from Triticum urartu, assembly GCF_003073215.2. Classification (NCBI taxonomy): domain Eukaryota; kingdom Viridiplantae; phylum Streptophyta; class Magnoliopsida; order Poales; family Poaceae; genus Triticum; species Triticum urartu. Next base: position 481,044,044 of record NC_053027.1, read on the forward strand.
AGACTATTAATAGATCTAGAAAGAATTGGTCCAAAAAACTTGATGATGCATTATGGGCATATAGAACGGCATATAAAAATCCTATGGGTATGTCTCCGTCTAAAATGGTTTATGGAAAAGCATGTCACTTACCTCTTGAGCTAGAACATAAGGCATATTGGGCCATTAAAGAGCTCAATTATGATTCCAAACTTGCCGGTGAGAAGAGGTTATTTGACATTAGCTCACTTGATGAATGGAGAACCCAGGCCTATGAGAATGCCAAACTGTTTAAAGAAAAAGTTAAAAGATGGCATGACAAAAGATACAAAAGCGTGAGTTTAATGTAGGTGATTATGTATTGCTATACAACTCCCGTTTAAGATTTTTTGCAGGCAAACTTCTCTCTAAATGGGAAGGTCCTTACGTTATTGAGGATGTCTACCGTTCTGGTGCCATAAAAATCAACAACTTCGAAGGCACAAATCCGAGGGTGGTGAACGGTCAACGAATCAAACATTATATCTTAGGTAATCCTATAAATGTTGAAACTAATATCATTGAAACCGTAACCCCGGAGGAACACATGAGGGACACTTTCCAGAACGTTTCAGACTTCGAAAAGAAATAGGTATGTGGTACGGCAAGTAAAACGACTCCAAAACAGTTCTAAGGGCAATTTTTCTCCGTTTTGGAATATTTAGAAAATTAGGAAAATAAGAAGCAGACCGGAAAGGACACGAGGCTTCCACGAGGGTGGAGGGTGCGCCCTACCCCCCTGGGCGCGCCCCCTGCCTCGTGGGCACCTCGTGTGTTCTCCGAACTCCGTTTTCTTGCACGATACTTCTTTTGGTTAGTAAAAAAATCATTTATATAATCTCCCAAAGGTTTTGACCACCGTATCACGCAAATATCTCATGTCTTTGTTTCGAACTGTTTTTCTGACAGATCTAGGTTGTCATGTCGTCTTCAAGTGCCCCCAAGGACAAGTTCTTCAAGAAGGTCATCAATCCCTACCTTGTGGAGGTGTTGCAACACCCTCAAACCATTGAGATGCGTGAGGGGTTGTTGCACATCCACGATGTCGAGGGACCAAGGAGGACCGGAAGCACGGAGACAAGGCTCGAGGCATTGGAGCAACAAGTTTTCAAGTGTCAGGAGATGGTGGAGCGTGGACTCGACTCCAATCACATAATGATCACGGAGTTCACCAACAACCACAAGCTGGACGTCAAGGACATTGGGGAGGCCATCTTCAAGCTTCATGAGAAAATCGAGCACCTCCAAGCCCAGATCTATGACCTGCAAAATCAAAATTGTGAGTATGAATATAGATTCAAGAGGATGAGTTTGGCTGCAGATTTGAGGATTCAGGAGACTCGATCATCCTTCTATGATGGTGAGCCTATGCCTTGGAAGAGGGACGACAAGCCTACATCATCAACAACTCCAACTCCTTCACCGGCAAAAGAGATATAATCACATGGGTATGGGCACTCCCCTTGGAAACTTCCAAGCTTGGGGGAGTGCCCCGGTATCGTATCACCATCACAACTTTTATCTTTACCGTTTTTCTTAGTTCGATCCTTTTGATAATATCTTGATCTAGTAGAATAAAGTTTTAGTATGATCTAGTTGTGAGTTTTGCTTTATGATCCTTCTATGTAATCGAGTCCGTGAGCTATATATAATAAAGATTAGTGTTGAGTCAAGGGCTTTATTATTTTGCTATGATCTTGAGGGAATAAATAAGAGAAGAAATAAAAAGAAACAAAGAGATCATATGGATCTTATGGAAAGTAATGAGCTCACATATAAAGATTATGATGAATAAAAGTTGTTGAGAGTTGACAAACATAGTTTTGGTCATCATTGCAATGAATAGGAAGTAATAAAGGAAGAGAGGTTCACATATAAATATACTATCTTGGACATCTTTTATGATTGTGAGCACTCATTAAAGTATGACATGCTAAGAGTTGACGTTGGACAAGGAAGACAACATAATGGGTTATGTTTTCTTACATCTGAGATAAATTATATTGTCATGGATCATCCAACATGTTGAGCTTGCATTTCCCTCTCATGCTAGCCAATTTATTTGCACCAAGTAGAGATACTACTTGTGCTTCCAAATATCCCTAAACCCGTTTTTGTCATGAGAGTCCACCATACCTACCTATGGATTGAGTAAGATCCTTCAAGTAAGTTGTCATCGGTGCATGCAATAAAAATTGCCTTCTAAATATGTATGGCTTATTAATGTGGAGAAAATAATCTTTATACGATCTTGTGATATGGAAGAAATAAAAGCGACAGACTGCATAATAAAGGTTCATATCACATGTGGCAATATAAAGTGACCTTCTTTTGCATTAAGATTTTGTGCATCCAACCATAAAAGCGCATGACAACCTCTGCTTCCCGCTGCAAAGGGCCTATCTTTTACTTTTATCTTCTACCTTACATAAGAGTTATGGTGATCTTCACCTTTCCTTTTTACATTTTATCCTTTGGCAAGCACAATATGTTGGAAAGATCCTAATATATATAGCTAATTGGATGTGAGTCTTCATGAACTATTATTGTTGACATTACCCTTGAGGTAAAACATTGGGAGGAAAAACTATAAGCCCCTATATTTCTCTGTGTCCGATTAAAACTTCATAGCCATAAATATTGCATGAGTGTTAGCAATTGTGAAATACTAAAAGATGGTTGAGTATGTGGACTTGCTAAAAAGCTCTTATATTAACTCTTTCCTATGTTATGATAAATTGCAATTGCCTCAATGACTGAGATTAGAGTTTGTTAGTTCTCAATGAAGTTTATGATTCATACTTGAAATTGTGATTGAATTGTTACTTTAGCATAAGAGATCATATGACAATATATATATATATGTTTCTGTTCTAAGAATGATCATGATGCCCTCATGTCCGTATTTTATTTTTATCGACACCACTATCTCTAAACATGTGTACATATTTTTCGATTTCGTCTTTCGCTTGAGGACAAGCGAGGTCTAAGTTTGGGGGAGTTGATACGTCCATTTTGCATCATGCTTTTATATCGATATTTATTGCATTATGGGCTGTTATTACACATTATGTCACAATACTTATGCCTATTCTCTCTTATTTTACATGGTTTACATAAAGAGGGAGAATGCCGACAGCTGGAATTCTGGGCTTGAAAAGGAGCAAATATTAGAGACCTATTCTGCATAGCTCCAAAAGTCATGAAACTTCACAGAACTTATTTCCAGAATATATAAAAAATATTGAGCGCAAGAAGTACCAGAGGGGGGCCACCCACCAGCCACGAGGGTGGGGGCGCGCCCTACCCCCTGGCACGCTCCCTGCCTTGTGGGCCCCCTGGTGGCCCTCTGATGCCCATATTTGGCTATATGGAGTCTTTCATCGACGAAAAAAATCATAAGCAAGCTTTTGGGACGAGACTCCGCCGCCATGAGGCGGAACCTTGGCGGAACCAATCTAGGGCTCCGACAGAGCTGTTCTGCCGGGGAAACTTCCCTCCGGGAGGGGGAAATCATCACCATTGTCATCACCAACGATCCTCTCGTCGGGAGGGGGTCAATATCCATCAACATCTTCACCAGCACCATCTCATCTCAAACCCTAGTTCATCTCTTGTATCCAATCTTTGTATCCAGACCTCAGATTGGTACATGTGGGTTGCTAGTAGTGTTGATTACTCCTTGTAGTTGATGCTAGTTGGTTTACTTGGTGGAAGATCATATGTTCAGATCCATTATGCATATTAATACCCCTCTGATTATGAACATGAATATGCTTTGTGAGTTGTTACGTTTGTTCCTGAGGACATGGGAGAAGTCTTGCTATTAGTAGTCATGTGAATTTGGTATTCGTTCGATATTTTGATGAGATGTATGTTGTCATCCCTCTAGTGGTGTCATGTGAATGTCGACTACATGACACTTCACCATTGTTTGGGCCTAGAGGGAGGCATTGGGAAGTAATAATTAGATGATGGGTTGCTACAGTGACAGAAGCTTAAACCCTAGTTTATGCGTTGCTTCGTAAGGGGCTGATTTGGATCCATATGTTTCATGCTATGGTTAGGTTTACCTTAATACTTCTTTTGTAGTTTCAGATGCTTTCAATGGGGGTTAATCATAAGTGGGATGCTTGTCCAAGTAAGGACAGCACCCAAGCACCGGTCCACCCACATATCAAATTATCAAAGTACCGAAGGCAAATCATATGAACGTGATGAAAACTAGCTTGACGATAATTCCCATGTGTCCTCGGGAGCGCTTTTCTCTATATAAGAAATTTTCCACGCTTGTCCTTTGATACAAAAAGGATTGGGCCATCTTGCTGCACTTTATTTACACTTGTTACTCATTACCAATTACCTTATCACAAAACTATCTGTTATCGATAATTTCAGTGCTTGCAGAGAATACCTTGCTGAAAACCGCTTATCATATCCTTCTGCTCCTTGTTGGGTTTGACACTCTTACTTATGAAAAGGACTATGATAGATCCCCTATACTTGTGGGTCATCAGCCCCTGGGGAAGTTATGGGCCTAGATGGGACATAAGGGAGTAATAGAGGGCAGCCCACAGGGTGGCGCGTTCATACGTCTCCAACGTATCTATAATTTTTGATTGCTCCATGCTATTATATATATTCTGTTTTGGATGTTTAATGGGCTTATTTATACACTTTTATATTATTTTTGGGACTAACCTATTAACCGAAGGCCTAGCCCAAATTGTTGTTTTTGCCTATTTCAGTGTTTCGCAGAAAAAGAATATCAAACGGAGTCCAAACGGAATGAAACTGTTGGGAGCGTTATTTTTGGAACAAACGTGATCCAGAGGACTTGGAGTGGAAGTCAAGCAACCAACGAGGCGGCCACGAGGCAGGGGGCGCGCCTACCCCCTAGGCGAGCCCTCCACCCTCGTGGGCCCCTCGTGGCTGCACCGACCTACTTCTTCCTCCTATATATATATTCACATACCCCGCAAACATCCAGGAGCACCACGAAACCCTATTTCCACCGCCGCAACCTTCTGTACCCAAGAGATCCCATCTTGGGGCTTTTTCCGGAGCTCTGCCGGAGGGGGCATTGATCACGGAGGGCCTCTACATCAACTCCATGGCCCCTCCGATGATGTGTGAGTAGTTTACCTCAGACCTTCGGGTCCATATTTATTAGCTAGATGACTTCTTCTCTCTCTTTGGATCTCAATACAAAGTTCTCCTCGATTCTCTTGGAGATCTATTCGATGTAATCTTCTTTTGCAGTGTGTTTGTCGAGATCCGATGAATTGTAGGTTTATGATCAAGATTATCTATGAACAATATTTGAATCTTCTCTGAATTCTTTTATGTATGATTGGTTATCTTTGCAAGTCTCTTCGAATTATCAGTTTGGTTTGGCCTACTAGATTGAACTTTCTTGCAATGGGAGAAGTGCTTAGCTTTGGGTTCAATCTTGTGGTGCTCGATCCCAGTGACAGAAAGGGAAACGACACGTATTGTATTGTTGCCATCGAGGATAAAAACATGGGGTTTATATCATATTGCATGAGTTTATCCCTCTACATCATGTCATCTTGCTTAAGGCGTTACTCCGTTCTTATGAACTTAATACTCTAGATGCATGCTGGATAGCGGTCGATGTGTGGAGTAATAGTAGTAGATGCAGGCAGGAGTCGGTGTACTTGTCACGGATGTGATGCCTATATACATGATCATACCTAGATATTCTCATAATTATTCGCTTTTCTATCAATTGCTCGACAGTAATTTGTTCACCCACCGTAATACTTATGCTATCTTGAGAGAAGCCACTAGTGAAACCTATGCCCCCAGGTCTAGTTTCCATCATACAAGTTTCCAATCTATTTTATTTTGCAATCTTTACTTTCAATCTATATCATAAAAATACCAAAAATATTTATCTTATTATTATCTCTATCAGATCTCACTCTTGCAAGTGGCCGTGAAGGGATTGACAACTGAAAGCACAAGTGCTCCCTGGGTGACTTTGGTAATTAATGTCAACATATCTCTTGTTGGACTAATGCTTCTACCTAGTATGTTTCAGATAAGTTCAACAATGGAGTGGCATGGACTAGAGGATGTGGAACCCCTTCAAGATGCTGAGGACAAAGGATTGGCTCAAGCTCAAAGCACAAGACTCTACATTTTTCATTTTAGTGATCCAAGACCACATTGAGTCCATAGGAAAACCAATACTATTAAGTGGGGGTGAGGTGTTGCTTAATGGCTTGCTTGCTCAAAGTGCTTAGTGATATGCTCTACAACCCTCAACTACTTTCTCACATCCAAATATGTCCCAAACCAAAAATCAAACTCGGCCCACCGATTTGATCTATCCAGCGCCATCGAGTTCACTTGACATAAGTCACTGCCAAAAACACTAATGAATTCGGTCTCACCGATAGAATCTCGGACTCACCAAGATGGGCTTGCAAACTCTCTGTTGCCTATTACATTAATTTCGGTCTCACCGAAATATGAAATCGGCCCCACCGAGTTAGCCTGGCCAACTCTCTGTTTGGCTTATTACCAAAATCGGTTCCACCGAGTTTGTGTAATCGGTCCAACCGAGATGAGGCTTTACCCTAACCCTAGCACATCGGTCCCACCGAGTTGATCAAGTCGGTCCCATCGAAAACCCTAATGGTCACATTATGAACTAAATCGGTCTGACCGAGTTGTATGATTTGGTCCCACCGAGTTTGGTGATTTGTGTGTAACGGTGTAACACCCCGGATGTAACTTTCCCAATTTGTACTCCAACTCTTGTCGTTTCCGGCGTTAAGTTATATTTATTTCCTCGGGCTCGGGTATTTGTCTCCGTGTGTTGTTATCATTGTCATGCATCTCATATCATGTCATCATGTGCATTGCATTTGCATACGTGTTCGTCTCATGCATTCGAGCATTTTCCCCGTTGTCCGTTTTGCATTCCGGCGCTTCGTTCTCCTCCGGTGGTCATTTCTAACTTTCTTTCGTGTGTGGGGATTAAACATTTCCGGATTGGACCGAGACTTGCCAAGCGGCCTTGGTTTACTACCGGTAGACCGCCTGTCAAGTTTCGTACCATTTGGACTTCGTTTGATACTCCAACGGTTAACCGAGGGACCGAAAAGGCCTTGTGTGTGTTGCAGCCCAACACCCCTCCATTTTGGCCCAAAACCCACCTAACTCTGCTCCATCATCTAGATCGTTCGATCACGCTCGCGTGGCCGAAAACCGCACCTCATTTGGACTCTCCTAGCTCCCTCTATGCCTATATATAGACCCCTTCCCCGAAATCCGGATGCCCCCTCGTCCAAACCCTAAAAAAATCATCTCTCTCCGCGCCGGACGTGTCCGTCCGCCGCCGGACACGCCTCGCCGCCACCCGCGGCCACTGGCAAAGCGCCACGTGGCGCACCGCCACCTCCTCCCGCCGAAGCCCGCTCGGCCCGGGGCCGGCCCCCGCGGCCCGTAGCCGCCCGCCGCCTCGCGCCACGCCCCGCCCGCCGCCGCCGCCTCGCCGCCTCCGCCGCCGCCGCCCGGCCGCCGCCTCCGCCGCCGCCGCGCCTCGCCCGGCCGCCGCCTCCCCGCCGCCGCCGCCTCGCCCGGCCGCCGCCGCCGCCGCCTTGCCGGCCCGCCTCGCCCGCCGCCTCCCGCGTCAACGCCGGCTCCGCGGAGCTCCTTCCCCGCCGGTCTACAGTGCTCGGGCCGCCTCGATTTCCGTGCGAGATCTAGATCCAAAAACCCTAGGTCAAATTCGTCTAAGTCCCGAAATTCTCAGTCCATATGCTCATGTTCACGGCTCCGTAACTTTGCATCCGTAGCTCCGATTCATGCATATAGCATATCAAAATGTTCACCTCAGAGAGTACATCATTTCATTACATTGCATCATTTTCATTTGAGCTCATCTTGATGCCCGAAATGCTGTTAGAAGAGGGCTACTTGAGATAATTGTCAGATCTGCTACTCCATTTAGCTTTGTCATTTTTGCCATGATTATTGTGTGCATGCTATGCCCTGATGCTCTACATGTGTTTTGTTAAGGGTTTTGTCATCTTTCCAGAGGTGCAACCCATGTATTTTTAGGATGTGTGTGGTGACTAGTGCAAGCTTGCAAAGTGGTGCACTTAGCTAATTCTGTTTTCAGGGACTTAGTATTTCACTAAGTCCTGGAGCTGTTTATCTCATGATGCCATATGTTCATGTTGTTTCCTAGTGATCCGTGCCTCTTTTGAGGATGATCAGTAAGGATGTTTTGTTAATATTGTAGTGCTATATCCATCCATGTCTTTGTTTGCAATTATGGAGCACCCTAGCTTGAGTCAATCGAGCTCTACTTTTGCTACTTTGTGAATCTGGGTAGATTGTCAACTTGTTTGCAATTTTGCCGGTGTTGTGTAGTTGATCCGTGCATGCTATGCTATTGTTCTTGCCATGTCTAGCTTGCATTTTGTGCCTTCTTGATGGATGTATGCTTGTCTTGCCATGACTTGCACCGTAGTGAGTGCATCGAGCTCGTAAACATGCCTACTTGAGTTATATTTCAGCATGCTCCAGTTTTCACTAAGTCTGTGATCTGATTATGTTTTTGCCATGTTCACATGCTTGCAATTGTATTTTCTGATCCCTTTTGGCTCAAGGTCACTAAGGGACTTTTGTTAAGCTCTTTGAGTAGCTCCATGCCATGCTTTACTTTGCCATGTTCAGGTCCTGTAGCATATAGTTTTGTTGCTCCGAAGAGTGGCTACCTGATCTGAAATTCCAGACAAGTGTTAATTTCACTAAGTCTGAGATCTGTTTGCCATATGCATTTTTGCCATGCTTGTTTGAACCTGTTAATGGATGAATTGGCTAGCTCAGTGCTAGACTTTTGTTAAGCATCTTGTGTGCATCCCTGCCATGTATTTTGTTGTCATGTTTGGGTGCTGTAGCATGTTCATCTCATTGCATTTAGATGCCTACTTGCTGTAAATCGCAGACCGGTGTCATTTTTGAATCGCTTGCCATTTCCAAACCGTAACTCCGATTCCGGCGTTCTTTATATCGTTTTCAAGCGATTTCATCTCATCTTTCCAGTGGCACACTTGGATTTCCAAGTTGAGGCCAGGTTCATGCATTTCCTGTCATATCTTGCATTTTGCATCCCGCATCGCATCCCGCATAGCATATCATCTTTGCATTCGTGTTGTTTGAGTTTGCACGTGGTTGATTGTATCCTTGTTGCTTGTTTGTCTTGTTTGGGTAGAGCCGGGAGACGAGTTCGCTAACGAGGAGCCCGTTGAGTTTGCTTTCGAGGATCCAGTCAACTCTGACAACTGTGCAGGCAAGATGATCATACCCTCGAAATCACTACTATCTTTGCTATGCTAGTTTGCTCGCTCTTTTGCTATGCCATTGCTACGATGCCTACCACTTGCTTGCAAGCCTCCCAAATTGCCATGTCAAACCTCTAACCCACCATTCCTAGCAAACCGTTGATTGGCTATGTTACCGCTTTGCTCAGCCCCTCTTATAGCGTTGCTAGTTGCAGGTGAAGATTGAAGGCCGTTCCTTGTTGGAACATTATTTACTTGTTGGGATATCATTATATTGATCTATGTTATCTTAATGCATCTATATACTTGGTAAAGGGTGGAAGGATCGGCCTCTCGCCTAGTGTTTTGTTCCACTCTTGCCGCCCTAGTTTCCGTCATATCGGTGTTATGTTCCCGGATTTTGCGTTCCTTACGCGGTTGGGTTATAATGGGAACCCCTTGATATTTCGCCTTGATTAAAGCTTTTCCAGCAATGCCCAACCTTGGTTTTACCATTTGCCACCTAGCCTTTTCTTTCCCTTGGGTTCTGCAGACTCAAGGGTCATCTTATTTTAACCCCCCCGGGCCAGTGCTCCTCTGAGTGTTGGTCCACCTGTCAGCTACCGGTGGCCACCAGGGGCAACTCTGGGCTGGCCTACCCGTACCTAGGACAATCTGAGTGTGCCCTGAGAAAGAGATATGTGCAGCTCCTATCGGGATTTGTCGGCACATTCGGGCGGTGTTGCTGGTCTTGTTTTAACCTGTCGAAGTGTCTTGAGTTACCGAGATACCGAGTCTGATCGGAACGTCTTGGGAGGAGGTCTATTCCTTCGTTGACCGTGAGAGCTTGTCATGGGCTAAGTTGGGACTCCCCTGCAGGGATTGAACTTTCGAAAGCCGTGCCCGCGGTTATGGGCAGATGGAAATTTGTTAATGTCCGGTTGTAGATAACTTGAACCTTAATTAATTAAAATGAATCAACTGAGTGTGTTACCGTGATGGCCTCTTCTCGGCGGAGTCCGGGAAGTGGACACGGTGTTGGAGTAATGTTTGCGCAGGTTGCTCTCTAGTTTCTCGCTCGCTTTGCCTCCTCTTCTCGCTCTCTTTGCGAATAAGTTAGCCACCATACTTGCTAGTCGCTTGCTGCAGCTCCACTCATATTTTACCTTGCCTTACCTATAAGCTTAAATAGTCTTGATCGCGAGGGTGCGAGATTGCTGAGTCCCTGTGGCTCACAGATTACTATTACACCAGATGCAGGGCCTGATGATTCCGCTCCAGGAGACGCGTATGAGCTCAAGTGGGAGTTCGACAAAGACTCTCAATGTTACTATGTTTCCTTTCCCGATGATCAGTAGTGGTGCCCAGTTGGGGGTGAACGGGACCGTGTCGCATGTTGGGTTCTCTTTTATTTTGGCGCCGTAGTCGGGCCATGAGTGTTTGGATGATGTAATGTTATTTATGTACTTGATTGACGTGGCGAGTGTAAGCCAACTATGTTATCTCCCCTTTTATTATTATTACATGGGATGTTGTGAAGATTGCCTAACTTGCGACATATGCCTTCAATGCGATTATGTCTCTAAGTCGTGCCTCGACACGTGGGAGCTATAGTCGCATCGAGGGTGTTACAAGTTGGTAATCAGAGCCTTCCCCGACCTTAGGAGCCCCATTGCTTGATCGTTTTTAGCGGCCGAGTTGTGTCTAGAAAAATGTTTTGAGTCTTTTAGGAATTATATATCGGAGAGCTTAGGAATTCTTTTTACTTCCCAGTCTCCTCATCGCTCTGGTAAGGCATCCTGACGTAGAGTTTTGACTCTTCTCTTCTCAAATTTCACTAAAAAAATTTAGGATCACGCGGGTATCTTGGAATCGTTCCGATGGTTTTATGATGAGAACATTGTCTTGGTGCCTCCTGTCAGGGGTTTAGTGGAAGTGTCCTGGGGAGTTGAGCTCTGAGGTGTTGTCATCATAATTTTATCGTTGCAGTTCTGGAATACCTGAGTTTAGTACGCCGACATCGAAAATCTCTTTTATGCAGTTCGTTGGTGAGATAACCTCGACGCCACCCAGTACTGGGGCGGGAGTTCGGGAGTATCGCCATAACTTGTATAACGGATGCTTTTCGAAGGTTGAGGTAGATGGTTTCCGAAGGTTTCTTGGTTATGTGTTGAAGGATGGATACAGCTGGATGTAGGATTGCTAGTTTGGGTGAGATATTATGCTTCCCCTGTATCCCCAACACCTGATTGCATAACCGGAAAGGTTCGGGAGTTTCATAGGTGGGAATTCTTGTAGCTCTAGTTCTTCTTCCACGGATATTGGTTTGAGATTGGGATTTCTTACCGATTATTCGTTCTTGATCCGTACCTTGTTGATTTATTTCTCTACCTTAATTCTACGTGGCTTCTCAATTTATGGATATGTGACCATTTCAAGAGGAATGCATTCGTTCATTTTGTTCGGATGTGAAGACTATATGTTGCAATTTTCATTCCGTTGGATTCAGCTTCAATATTTATCTGTCAATGTGCTAATGGATGTCAACCTCTTCAGGATGGCTCCTCCAACGCACGACTCCGAATCCTGATCCGCCACCACCTCCACCTCCTCCGGAGGCATGGCAAGCTGTGATGGCCGCAACCAATGCAAACACGCAGTTGATCATGCAAATTCTTCAGGAGCGCAATCAAGCGAATCAAGGCAACCAAGGAAACAATCAGAATCACTTTGCTACACTCAACCAGTTCCTTGCTAACGGGACAAAGACTTTCAGCAATTGTGTTGAGGCAACTGATGCTAACGATTGGCTCGTGGATCTATGCAAGCATTTCGAGTGCAGTAATGTCAGGCCTGAGGACTTCGTCAAGTTCGCTTCCTTCCAACTCAAAGATCAAGCTGTAGAATGGTTCCAGCAGTACAAGGATTCCAGAGGTGGACGTGCGATTACCTGGGATGAATTCCGTCAAGATTTCAGAGCTCATCATATTCCTCAGAGTGTGGTAGAAAGCAAGCGTGAGGAATTCCGCAACCTGAAGAAAGGCTCTTTGTCTATCTATGACTACAACAAGTTGTTTCAGAAGCTCGCCCGCTTTGCTAAGCATGACGTCCCTGATGAGAAGAGCATGATATACCAGTTCAGGGGTGGTCTCAGAGAAGAAATTCAGCTAGCTCTTGTTCTCTTTGAGCCCTTGAGGTACGATGAGTTCTACAACAAGGCATTGAAGCAAGAGGCCGCTCAACTGAGGTGTGATGCTTCCAAGAAGCGAGTCAGAGATGCTACTCCTTCTTCCTCTACTCAAGTGGCCAAGCAGTAGAAGTATTGGCTTCCTCCTCCTCCGTTCCGTCAGCCGTATCAGCAGAAGAGCAAAGGTGGCAGTGGTTCTTCCCACCCACCCAACCCTGGCTTTCAGAACAAGACTTCGTCTCAAGCTCCAAGATCGAGTGCTCCGTATCACCGTCCGCTTTCAGAGGTCACGTGCAACAAGTGCCAACAGAAGGGTCACTATGCCAACAAGTGTTTCAACCAGAGGCGTCTTCCTCCTCCTCCTCCTGTCAGATCGGCAAGTACAGCTGTGGTCAAGCATAACCCAAGCATGCCAAGGTCAATTTGATGAATGCAGCTCAGGCAGAGGACTCGTCAGATGTGATCATGGGTAACCTTCCTGTTAATGATATTCCTGCAAAAGTTCTTTTTGACACTGGTGCATCGCATTGCTTCATCTCGAGACCGTTTACAAATAGGCATGATTGGTTTCGCAAGTTTTGCCTAGTCCTTTAGCAGTTGTCTCTCCCGGTAAGCGCATGCAGGCTAACTCCATCGTTCCGGATGTTTCTATCACTTTGGGTCGACTACAAGTTTCTTGGCTTCTCCAACGGTTCTCGGTGACTCGGATATTGATCTTATTCTCGGAATGGATTGGCTTCTAAGCACAAGGCACTCATTGATTGTGCAGCCAGGCAGATTCAATTGACTCATTCGTCTGAGGATGTAATTGTCTTTGCCGCTCGGGATAATACCATCCGTCTATTTTCTCTCAATGAGAAGGGTGAATTGGATGCCATCTCTCAAATTCCAGTCGTTTGCGAATATCAAGACGTCTTTCCAGAAGAGCTCCCAGGAATGCCTCCGCACCGGCCAGTTGAATTCGTTATTGATCTTGAGCCTGGTACGGAACCTGTGTGCAAGCGTCCTTACAAGCTCGGACCTGAAGAGTTGAAGGAGCTGAAGAAGCAACTCGATATGCAAGAGAAAATGGGTCTCATCCGGCCTAGTTCTTCTCCGTGGGGTTGTGGTGTTCTTTTTGTGAAGAAGAAGGATGGAATGGACCAACTTTGTGTTGATTACCGTCCATTGAACAAGAAGACCATCAAGAACAAATACCCACTTCCCAACATCAATGAGCTGTTCGAACAACTCAAAGGTGCCCAAGTATTCTCCAAGCTTGATCTCCGTATGGGTTATCATCAGATTCGAATCCGTGAGCAAGATATTCCCAAGACGGCTTTCAGGACAAGCTTTGGTTCATATGAATACACTGTCATGTCTTTTGGTCTCGTCAACGCTCCTCCGACGTTCTCTCGCATGATGAACTTCATCTTCAACGCCTACACCAATGACTTCGTTTTGGTCTATCTCGACGACATTCTGGTTTTCTCCAAGAACAAGGAAGATCATGCCAAGCACTTGCGTTTGGTTCTTGATAAGCTCAGGGAACATCAGTTCTACGCCAAGTTCTCCAAGTGTGAATTTTGGCTCGATGAGGTTCTTTATCTTGGTCATATCATCTCTGCCAAGGGCATTGCCGTGAATCCTGAGAAGGTGTCTGCAATTGTGAATTGGGAACCTCCTCAGAACGTGAAGCAACTCCGTAGCTTCCTCGGTCTCGCAAGCTATTGTCGAAGATTCGTTGAAAACTTTTCTAAAATCGCGAAGCCTCTCTCAAATCTTCTCCATAAGCACATCAAGTACGTTTGGTCTCCGGAGCGTGACATTGCTTTCAACACTTTGAAAGAGAAATTGATCACGGCTCCAGTTCTGACTCCGCCTGATGAATCCAAGCCGTACGAGGTCTTTTGTGATGCCTCTCTCCAAGGTCTTGGCGCGGTTTTGATGCAAGAGAAGAAAGTTGTTGCTTATACATCTCGCCAGTGAAGCCTAATGAGAAGAACTACCCCACTCATGATCTCGAGTTGGCGGCAGTTGTGCATGCTCTTTTGACTTGGAGACATCTTCTATTGGGAAGAAAAGTGGACATTTTCACTGATCACAAGAGTCTCAAGTACATCTTCACTCAGCCTAATCTCAACCTAAGACAAACTCGATGGGTCGAAATGATTCAAGAGTATAATCCGAGTATTGAGTATACTCCAGGCAAGGCCAATGTGATTGCTGACGCTTTGAGCAGAAAGGCCTATTGCAACAGTCTGATTCTCAAGCCTTATCAACCCGAGCTTTGTGAAGCTTTCCGCAAGCTTAATCTGCAAGTTGTTCCGCAAGGTTTCCTCGCCAACCTTCAAGTCTCTCCTACCTTGGAAGACCAGATTCGCCAAGCTCAGCTTCTTGATGCTATGGTGAAAAAGGTGAAGATTGGGATTGCCAAGAGTCAACCCAAGTACAAGTGCTACCGCCTTGATGACAAGGATACTCTCTTCTTCGAGGATCGTATTGTTGTGCCCAAAGGTGACCTCGTAAAGTGATCATGAACGAGCTCACAATTCTCTCCTCTCCATCCACCCTGGGAGCACGAAGATGTATCAGGACCTCAAGCAGGCTTATTGGTGGACTCGAATGAAGCGCGAGATTGCTCAGTTTGTGAATGAAGTGTGATGTCTGCAGAAGAGTGAAGGCAGAACACCAAAGGCCAGCTGGTCTCCTCCAACCTCTTGCCATTCCAGAATGGAAGTTTGACCACATTGAGATGGACTTCGTGACTGGGTTTCCAAAGTCCAAGCGTGGCAATGATGCTATATTCGTTGTCATCGACAAACTCACTAAAGTGGCTCACTTTCTGCCTATCAAAGAGTCAATCACTGCAGCTCAATTGGCGACTCTATACCTCTCGGATTGTCTCTCTGCACGGTATTCCACAAGTGATCTCTTCAGACCGTGGCAGCATCTTTACCTCCAAGTTTGGATTCTTTTCAGAAGGCCATGGGCACCAACATCCGCTTCAGCACAGCTTTCCATCCTCAAACTAGCGGTCAAGTCGAGCGTGTCAACCAGATTCTTGAAGATATGCTCAGGGCTTGTGTGATCTCCTTCGGCATGAAGTGGGAGGATTGTCTTCCTTATGCTGAATTCTCCTACAACAACAGTTTTCAAGCAAGTTCGGGCAAGGCCCCATTTGAAATTCTGTATGGCAGGAAGTGCCGTACCCCTCTCAACTGGTCTGAAACCGGTGAACGTCAGCTTCTGGAATGAACTTAATCACAGAGGCAGAGGAAATGGCAAAGTCATTCGAGATAACCTCAAAGCAGCCCAATCCCGCCAGAAGAGCTACTATGACAGTAAGCACCGTGATTTGGCTTTCGAGATCGGAGATCATGTTTACCTCCGCGTCTCTCCTATGAAAGGTACTCGTCGCTTCGGTATCAAAGGGAAGCTTGCCCCAGATACGTGGGACCTTTCAAGATTGTCAGCAAGAGAGGCGATCTCGCCTATCAACTCGAGCTTCCTTCAAACTTTGCAAATGTTCATGACGTGTTCCATGTCTCTCAGCTCTGAAAGTGCTTCAAGACTCCTGACCGCACCATCAACTTCGAGGACATTGAGCTCCAAGAAGATCTCTCTTATCGTGAGCACCCCGTTGCTATTCTTGAAGAGACTGAACGCAAGACTCGCAACAAGTCAATCAAATTCCTCAAAGTCAAGTGGTCACACCATTCCGACCGTGAAGCTACCTGGGAACGCGAGGATCACCTCCGTTCTGAGTACCCGGCGTTCTTTCAGTCCTAGATCTCGGGACGAGATCCTTTCGTAGTGGTGGAGTGTTGTAACACCCCGGATATGATTTTCCCAATATGTACTCCAACTCTTGCCGTTTCCGGCGTTAAGTTATTTTATTTTCTCGGGTTCGGGTTTTGCGTGTGTTGTTATCGTTGTCATGCATCTCATATCATGTCATCATGTGCATTGCATTTGCATACGTGTTCATCTCATGCATTCGAGCATTTTCCCCGTTGTCCGTTTTGCATTCCGGCTCGTTCTCCTCCGGTGGTCATTTCTACCTTTCTTTCATGTGTGGGATTAAACATTTCCGGATTGGACCGAGACTTGCCAAGCGGCCTTGGTTTACTACCGGTAGACCGCCTGTCAAGTTTCGTACCATTTGGACTTCGTTTGATGCTCCAACGGTTAACCGAGGGACCGAAAAGGCCTCGTGTGTGTTGCAGCCCAACACCCCTCCAAGTTGGCCCAAAACCCACCAAAACCTTCTCCATCATCTAGAGCGTTCGATCACGATCGCGTGGCCGAAAACCGCACCTCATTTGGACTCTCCTAGCTCCCCTATGCCTATATAAAGACCCCTCCGAAATCCGGATCTCCTTCTCCCCCGAAACCCTAAAAATCAGCTCCCCGCCGCCGGACGTGTCCGAATCGGACCGCACACGTCCGCCCGATCCGCCGCCGCCAATCCCGCGCTGCCACATGTCCCGGGCCGTGGCGCCCACATCGCCGCCACGCCCGCCCGTCAGGCCCGCGCGGGGCCCTCCCCGCCGCGCACCCACCGTCCGCCTACCGCCGGAGCCGTTCGCCCTCCTCGCGTCCGGTCGCCGTCTCCCCGCCGCCCAGGTCACCGGCCGCCGCCCCGCTCTCCGTCCACCGGCGGAAGCTCGTCGCCGGACCCGTCCCCGCGCCTCCTCGCCACCCCGCGGTGGCGACCCCTCCTCGCCGCCGGATCCGGCCGGAGAGGCCGGATCTACTCTTCCCTGCCTCCCCGCCGCTCCATCGGCTCGCCGGAGCCGCGGCGACCTCGCCGATTTACCTCGGGTTGCGTGCCCGCGAGGAACCCTAGATCCGCTGGTGATTTTCTTCTAAGTCCTCAATTCTCAGATCCATACCCATGTTCATCTGCTATACTTTGCATCCGTAACTCCGTTTTGGGCATATAGCATATCAAAATGTTCTCAGAGAGCACATCATTTCATCTCATTGCATCATTTTCATTTGAGTTCATCTTGATGCCCGAAATGCTGTTGGAAGAGTGCTATTTGAGATAATTGTCAGATCTGCTGCTCCAATTAGATATTTGTCATTTTTGCCATGATTATTGTGTGCATGATATGCCCTGAGCTCTACATGTTTGTTATATGTTTTGCCATCTATCAAGAGGTGCAACCCATGTATTTTTGTGATGTGTGTGGTGACTAGCACAAGCTTGCAAAGTGGTGCATTTGTTAATGCTGATTTCAGGGACTTAGCATTTCCACTAAGTCCTTGGACTATTTATCTCATTATGCCATATGTTCATGTTGTTTCCTAGTGATCCGTGCCTCTTTTGAGGATGATCAGTAAGGATGTTTTGTTAATCTTTTTGTAGTGCTCTATCCATCCATGTCTTTGTTTGCAATTATGGAGTACCCTAGCTTGAGTCAATCGAGCTCTACTTTTGTCATTTCGTGAATCTGGGCAGATTGTCTACTTGTTAGCAATTTTGCCAAGGATGTTGTAGTTGATCCGTGCATGCTATGTTATTGTTCTTGCCATGTATAGCTTGAATTTTGTGTATTCTTGATGGCTGTGTGCTTAGATTATCATGACTTGCTCTGTAGTGAGTGCATCGAGCTCGTAAACATGCCTACTTGATATCTGTTTTCAGCATGCTCCAGTTTTCACTAAGTCTGAGAACTGATTATGTTTTTGCTATGTTCACATGCTTGCAAATGTATTTTCTGATCCCTTTTGGCTCAAGGTCACTAAGGGACTTTTGTTAAGCTCCTTGAGTAGCTCCATTCAATGATTTACTTTGCCATGTTCAGGTCCTGTAGCATATTGTTTTCATGCTCCGAAAAGTGCTATCTGATCTGAAATTCCAGACAAGTGTTAATTTCACTAAGTCTGAAATCTGTTTACCAAATGCATTTTTGCCATGCTTGTTTGAACCTGTTAATGGATGAATTGGCCGTAGCTCAGTGCTAGTCTTTTGTTAAGCATCATGAATGGATCCCTGCCATGTATTTTGTTGCCATGTTTGGGTGCTGTAGCATGTTCATCTTGTTGCATTTAGATGGCTACTTGCTGTAAATCGCAGAACGTGGTCATATTTGAATTGCTTGCCATTTCCAAACCGTAACTCCGATTCCGGCGTTCTTTATATCATTTTCAAGCGATTTCATATCATATTTCCAGTGGCACACTTGGTTTTCCAAGTTGAGGCCAGGTTCATGCATCCCTCGTCAAATCTCGCATATGCATCCCGCATCACGTCCCGCATAGCATATCATCTTTGCATCATATTGTTTGAGCTTTGCACGTGGTTGATTGTGTTCCGTTTGCTTGTTTGTCTTGTTTTGGGTAGAGCCAGGAGACGAGTTCGCTAACGAGGAGCCCGTTGAGTTTGCTTTCGAGGATTCAGTCAACTCTGACAACTTTGCAGGCAAGATGATCATACCCTCGGAATCACTACTATCTTGCTTGCTAGATGCTCGCTCTTTTGCTATGCCTATGCTACGATGCCTACCACTTGCTTATCATGCCTCCCAAATTGCCATGTCAAACCTCTAACCCACCATGTCCTAGCAAACCGTTGATTGGCTATGTTACCGCTTTGCTCAGCCCCTCTTATAGCGTTGCTAGTTGCAGGTGAAGATTGGAGCTTTCCTTGTTGGAACATTTATTTACTTGTTGGGATATCATTATATTGCCATGTTATCTAATGCATCTATATACTTGGTAAAGGGTGGAAGGCTCGGCCTCTCGCCTAGTGTTTTGTTCCACTCTTGCCGCCCTAGTTTCCGTCATATCGGTGTTATGTTCCCGGATTTTGCGTTCCTTACGCGGTTGGGTTATAATGGGAACCCTTGATAGTTCGCCTTGATTAAAGCTTTTCCAGCAATGCCCAACCTTGGTTTTACCATTTGCCACCTAGCCTCTTTTCCCTTGGGTTTCCGAGCCCGAGGGTCATCTTATTTTAGCCCCCCGGCCAGTGCTCCTCTGAGTGTTGGTCCGAACCAGGCAGCCTGCGGGGCCACCTCGGGGAAACTCGAGGGTTGGTTTTACTCGTAGCTTGACCTATCTGAGTGTGCCCTGAGAACGAGATATGTGCAGCTCCTATCGGGATTTGTCGGCACATTCGGGCGGTGTTGCTGGTCTTGTTTTAACCTGTCGAAGTGTCTTGAAGAACCGAGATACCGAGTCTGATCGGAACGTCTCGGGAGGAGGTCTATTCCTTCGTTGACCGTGAGAGCTTGTCATGGGCTAAGTTGGGACTCCCCTGCAGGGATTTGAACTTTCGAAAGCCGTGCCCGCGGTTATGGGCAGATGGGAATTTGTTAATGTCCGGTTGTAGATAACTTGAACCTATTTAATTAAAATGAATCAACAGTGTGAGTTACCGTGATGGTCTCTTCTCGGCGGAGTCCGGGAAGTACACGGTGTTGGAGTAATGCTTGCGCAGGTTGCCCTCTAGTTTCTCGCTCGCGCTTTCCTCTCTCTCGCTCTCTTTTGCACAGGGTAGCCACCATTATATGCTAGTCGCTTGCTCAGCTCCACATATACTTGCCTACCTAAGCTTAATAGTGATCCGGGAAGGGCCAGATAATAATGAAACTAGAATACCCTGTGCTCACAGAATACTTCCAAACAGATGCAAGGCCTATGATTTCCGCCTCCAGATGGCTCGCTTGAGCTTTTTTCAAAAAAAATCAAATCAGCAACAGAAAAAGCAAGCAAGAACAAATCCTTTTCCAAAAGTGGGAGTTCGACGAGGACTCTCAACGTTACTGTTTCCTTTCCTGATGATCAGTAGTGGTGCCCATTGGTGATCGGGACCGTGTCGCATGTTGGGTTGTCTTTTATTTTGGCGCCGTAGTCCGGGCCATGAGTGTTTGGATGATGTAATGTTATTTATGTACCTTGATTGACGTGGCGAGTGTAAGCCAACTATGTCTCCCCTTTATTATTATATTACATGGGATGTTTGTGAAGATTGCCTAACTTGCGACATATGCCTTCAATGCGATTATGTCTCAAGTCGTGCCTCGACACGTGGGAGCTATAGCCATCGAGGGCGTTACCCAGCTTCGCCTCCACGTACGTCCATCCATGGAAGTCGTTCCTTCCACGTTGACCACCGCGCCGAGAGCACCAGGGCGGTGGACGACGGCGAGGCCTAGGAAGGGGACGACGCGGAGCCGGTGAAGACGGCAGTGGATGCCCACGCGGAGAGGAGTATGAGGGTTCACTCGTTCGGCTGCGGTGTGAGGCTGCCGTCGCCGCAGGGCCTGGCCAGCGGTGGGAATAGTAGGGGGTGAGGCCTCCACGGCAGCACAGCCGGCCACGGGAGGCAGGAGCAGGCGGCACGACCGGCGCTGCTTTGGGCGGCTGGAGCAAGAAGACCAGAGGTTGAAGAAGCACTACGGCCGTTGGATGGACATCGTACGGTCACTACAGCTAGAATCATTTATATTGACTAAGTTGACAAAGCCCTTGGTACGTCAACTTAGTAGGCCCACAGGTCAGCTTCCGAAACGGTGCGCCCCAGATGTCAGGGGGAGGAATCATTTTTTGGGCGGGTGAAGCTAGAATATCCGAGATTGAAGAAGAAGCACGGCATCCGTTGGATGGACATCCAACGGCCACTGCTGCTAGAACCGTGTGTTGACTATAAGTTGACAAAGCCTTGCATACGCGTCAACTCTGTTTTTTTAGGGGACGCGTCAACTTAGTAAGGCCAGAAGTGTGTGGCAGAGAACTTATAGCCCATTTGAGATTTGTAAGAATGTGTAGCCCATTTTTGAATTCTAATGGAATTTACTACAGCCCATTTACAGTTTGTTAAAAGTACAGCCCATTTCAACCAACCGTTCAAAACAGAATTCAATAAAATTTCCCACATTTTGATGGGATCCGAAATATTTTTATCCCGAAATTTCTAGTCAGATTAAATACAATTTCAATATAAATTTATATTACGTAAAAATCCAACGAAACATTGCGCTCGCAACAATTAATGAAATTAAAATTTTCAATATCCAAAAATAATATTTTATAAAGTAATCACGTGTTTGGTGCATTTTTTATAGTTACTGCCCAGTTTTTATAATTACATCCCATTTATTATTTCTTAAAGCCCATTTTCTTGTTAAGCCTAATGCATCCCTCCTAGAAAGATTTGCAGCCCAGCGGGGCGGAGAATAACAACTTGACCTTGCCTGGGTATTCCTAAAAAAAGTATAGCTGGGCTAGCCATTTTCAGCTTGAAAAAAATTAATATCTGGGCTGGATATCTGGCCTGGGCTAGACCACAGCCCGCCCAGTTAATACCTGCAGCGATGTTTTCGTTGTTGTTCAGAGGAGAAAAATTAATATCTGGGCTAAACATCGAAAACTCTGCAGTGCTCACACCTCAAAAACACAAATACTGCTCGAGCTGCTTGGTCCCAGCTGTCGGCCGCTTCTTGTGCAATTCTCTCGTTTATTGACTAGTACTACATAGGTTGACAATGGTGTGGGACCGTGATGTCAGGAAACCAGGGGGAAGCAAAATAAATAACTCCAGCGAGCGCTTCCACCTCTGCCTCGTTGTCTCCCGTGGAAACCCCTTTCCTCCTTTTGCTCGGGCAAGGACCAATGCATGCAGCACGTCCATGCGGTTATTAGGCAAGAAATAAAAGCGCTTTGCATGCTATGAATTACGATGGCCTGCATGGGTAGCTAATAAGGCATCCTCTTAACTGCTGTGATTAAATGTTGTGTTTAGAAGAGAGAAATATTCTTCTTTTCCACCAATCTGCTTGCACCTAGGTCGTGATGCACCTTCTAATACGACTTATTCACCTAGACGGAGGGAGTATAGTTATATATATATATATAATAAGGAGGCACTTGCGTACGTGAGGCTATGGACCTGGTGGGTCCCCATTGTCATCCTCTCCAAGTAAAGTCATCTCCTCGCCCGCGCACGCTTTCCGCCCGAAACAGTCAGCGCCGCCCGCCCCGCTTCCCGGTGCAGGCGATTGCTCCGCCTTCAAACGACACAAGTGCCGTCCGTCCGTCCATCTGCCGCCCACATTAATGATACGCGGTTGCCGAGGCGGCTACTCCGGCGCCACACGTCCGTCCCTCCGCCCGCCCACCATTGCTATATAAACTGCTCGCCGCCATAGCCGCAGTCATCCGCATCCGTTCCCTTTCTCCTGTCCACACCACTACTGCCCACCATGGCTTCCTCGCGCTCCAGCGCTCTTCGGGACGGGCGGACACCACAAGGAGATGGCAGCCATTGCTGCCGACCGGCTGGCCGGCAGGCAGCCGGGGACGACGACGTCCCAATGGAGAACATGGTAGTCGACGATCCGGCGCCAACCCCCTCCTCCGCGCCATCCTCGCCGGTGCATTGCACCATGACCATCGGCGAGGCCCGTGCCCAATATATGGACATGTGAGGCAGATGCGTCAGGAGCAGTTCCGAGGCGCAGGCCGACGCGCCTACAACCACCATCTCCTCCAGGAGCACCTGCAGGCGGAGGAGCAGATCGCCGAGCGGGCAGCAGGAGGCGCTGCTCGACTCATACCGCTCCGCCCGCAAGGGCCGCCTCGAGCGCTGGCGGGACCGCATGCGGGTGGCGGAGGCTGCGGCCGCCTACAAAGAGGCTAGCAAAGAGGCGATGAAGCGGGTGAGGCAGCTGTTTGGCGAGACCGAGGACGAGGCAGAGGACAATGCCGGCTCCGACGAGTCCCCGCTCCGCTGGCGTCGACGAGGCCCTGCCAACAACGAGGAAGAGACACGCGCTCCCCGAGGCCCCGCACCCGCCACAACAAAAGAGCAGCGGACCACGACCGCTCACTAATGCCCCACTCCACCACAGGGGAGATCTTCCAATGCTCAGCTGATGCGCGCCCCCAACACACAAGACCTCGCCGCCCGCCAGGCCCGCCCCGCGTCCAACGAGCGCGCCACACAGGAAGAGCAAAGTAAACACGTTAGTCGCCGCCGCTCAGGGTCCAAAGCAAGAGCCACTGCTGCTACCGCCGATACAGCCAACTAGCAGTTACCGCA
The DNA here is from genome assembly GCF_003073215.2 of Triticum urartu. Lineage (NCBI taxonomy): Eukaryota > Viridiplantae > Streptophyta > Magnoliopsida > Poales > Poaceae > Triticum > Triticum urartu. The sequence continues at coordinate 481,067,589 of NC_053027.1, forward strand.
TTGACGCGGTTACTTCTTGGCGGCGACGTGGAGTCGGGGAGTTCTGCTGGAGAATAACGCTGCTTCTACTTAACTGCTGGTGCAGTTGGCTGACTGACACGTGGGCCCAACAGGCCACATGTCAGTTACGCAACTGCACCTGCAGTTAAGTCACTGAAGCTTCTGTTCGGCTCAGCGGGACACAGGTGGGTAGCTTCGGTTAATTAATTATACCTCCAGCGCACCCCTTTTTAGTTGAAGAATGTATGAAATGTAATGAAATCTGGCATGTTTATATGAAATCCGACCGTGTATGAATGAATTTATTTCGATTAGTTCGAATTCCTGTATCACTGGCATTGGATGAACATGCAAAACAATACGTACTAGCATTATTCCCAGGGTGATCACCTCGTTTGCAGCAGTTTCACATGTACTCCCTCCGGTCCTTTCTAGTCTGCATACAAGTTTTGTCTGCAGTCAAAGTATCTCTACTTTGACCAATCTTATACAAAAAAGTATGCACTTTCACAATGTGCGAAGTAAAAAGGAACAGAAGGAGTACAAAGAGTTTGAGCAGCTTTTTAGCGTTTCTGTACATTGCAATCAAACACACAGGCCTGGCAATTCATAGAGAACATTCAAAACAATCGATGATTATGCATCTCAGCGACTCACATGTCAGAGGCAATATTTACTTCACAACTAAAGAATAAAAAATTGATCGACGCTGCTGACAGCAAAGGGCGTCCCATTCGAAAATATCAAACGCATGTCTTGCTAAAATCAATGAGCAAAATTTGACAAGGTTGTCCCATTCCAAAATATCAAATGCCTACGATTGTGGAATGGGAAGGGTTTGCCATCAGTTTGGACATTGACATGGCACCTCGTGCTAAATAAACCAGCTGTTCTTTTGTGCAGTTCCACCAAAATCAACCAAATTCGCGCATAGCTTGTATGATTTCGCCATTATATGTTGCAAGCCTTGAACTTATCGGCACCTCCTTTCTTGTGGTGGAAATGAATGATTCGATGTATTCATAACATTTTGTGCAGTTCCCATTGAAATCAAGCTGAGCACCCCTATTTGCACAAATACAAAAAAGTGATTAGTATAGAGCAAACTGTACTATGAATTGACAGTTTCAACAGGCACATACATGGTCCATGTAAGGCACACTTAAGAGGAACTCAATGAACAACCAAATCCAGACACTTGTGTCGTGTCAAATGGCGGATCTCGGGTAGGGGGTCCCGAACTGTGCGTCTAGCGGATGGTAACAGGAGGCAACACGATGTTTTACCCAGGTTCGGGCCCTCTTGATGGAGGTAAAACCCTACGTCCTGCTTGATTAATATTGATGATATGGGTAGTACAAGAGTAGATCTACCACGAGATCAGAGAGGCTAAACCCTAGAAGCTAGCCTATGGTATGATTGTATGTAGTTGATCCTACGGACTACAACCCTCCGGTTTATATAGACACCGGATAGGGTTAGGGTTACACAGAGTCGGTTACAATGGTAGGAGATCTTGAATATCCGCATCGCCAAGCTTGCCTTCCACGCCAAGGAAAGTCCCATTCCACCGGGACGAAGTCTTCAATCTTGTATCTTCATAGTCCAGGAGTCCGGCTGAAGGTATAGTCCGGCTACCCGACACCCCCTAATCCAGGACTCCCTCAGTAGCCCCTGAACCAGGCTTCAATGACGACGAGTCCGGCGCGCAAATTGTCTTCGGCATTGCAAGGCGGGTTCCTCCTCCAAGTCCTTCATAGAAGATTGTAAACACCAAGAGTAATGTCCGGCTCTGCAAAATAAGCTTCCACATATTGCCATAGAGAGAATAATATTAACACAAATCAAAACTGCTGACGTATTCCGCAGTGTGTCATCACACTACGAGCCAAGTCCTTTACTCGAATCGTTTTTACTTTTCCACCTCAGCATGTTTTGCGAGGCGTTTCTTGGCACGTCTTGTCAAAGCAGAGATCGTGTGCCCTTTTTACGGGATTCTCATCAATACGGACGTGGGTAACCCAATCATGCCCGTTAGCATGTTTTCTCGATTAAAGGCGAGTCCCAAACGGTTACGGGGAGGGCTCCTGGTATTCAACCTCTTATAAAGAGACAGGGCCTTACTCCTTTTTCCAATCCCAAAACAAGTTCGCCCGTCGCCTCGAGTTCCAACACCCTAGGCTCCAGATTCGGGGCCTCAGACCTTCGACAATGTCCGGTTCCGACCTTCAAGGCCGATGGATGCCCTCCTCCGTCACGGAGGAGGACGTGCTAAAGTTGAGAGAGGCTAAGTTCTTGACCGCGAAATTTCGCACAGGTTGCCTGCTCAAAGGCAGGCTATCCCCAGTCCCCAGCCCGGTGAGAGCGTAGTGTTCGTGTCTCACTTCCTTCGGGGGTTAGGCTTCCCGATGGACCCCTTTGTGAGGGGACTGCTGTTTTATTACGGGCTGGAATTCCACGACTTAGCTCCGGAGTCCATCCTCCATATCTCCTCGTTTATGATTGTATGTGAAGCGTTCCTCCGTGTTACCCCTCACTTCGGATTATGGCTCAAGACTTTCAAAGTGGAGCCGAAGATGATCAAGGGACGGCACGCAGAGTGCGGAGGCGCTGTTATAAGCAAAAATGCTGATGCTCCATGGCCCGAGGGCTCTTTTCAAGAGGAGCTAGGCTTGTGGCAACGAGAGTGGTTTTATATCACTCCCGGAGCACCAAGTGGGTGGCGCTTCCTGCCTTTCGCTCGGGTCCCCCACCACGGCTAGCGTCATGGGTTAACAGAGGGTTAGATTGGGGTTTGCCCAAAGACGTGCCCTTGTTACAGGGCCGAATTAAGGATCTCTTGGAAGGAGACCTCAGCTTGGTCAAGGTGACGCAGGTCATGCTGATTCGCCGAATATTGCCGGCAAACGTCGCCCCCTTTGTGGGAGTTTAATCCAGAGGGACCGCGAGCTCTCCAGAACTTTATGGGCGCAACGCCCGCGGAGATGTATAGACTGTTCTTCGGATCACAAGAGATGTGTCCGGATTTAACCGAGGACGCAGGCCTAAGCTGCAATCGCCCGGATACTCAAGTAAGCAACCTTGTGCCCGGACCTTCTATCCGTATAATTGTCATAAACTTGCCCCTAAAAGAGCCGTCCTTTTAAACAGGAGTGGATAGCGAAGGCAAAGCTGATCAGGTGTCCGGCTCCCCTTCCTGAAACCAGGCCGGATCCCGTGCTGGTCAGGATGCTGGAGATAATGCCTTTGGAGGGGGAGGACAAGGAAGCTATGGCCTCCTCGAAGGAGGCTGCTCCGAAGGGAGGAACCGACAATTCCTCTCCTAAGGGGAAGAAGAGAGCCGCCTCTGACGACCCGGAAACCATGGCCTCGAAGGGGGAGAAAATCCTCGTCAGAGGGTCCGACGCCGGGGAGTTCCTCGGCCGGACTACGCCCTCAAGGGGATCAGCCCTCCAGCGAGCCGTAAGTGGAGAAAGATTTTCCTTTTGAGGGATGAGGGAAATCCTTGATTTATATCTGAGAAGATTAACCAAACCTTTACCTTGTAGCTCGGACCTCAGCCCTTCTCAGCAGAGCTCGTCTTCGGGGGATCTCCTTCGGAGATGATGGAGAGCGGGACGCCTCCCCCTGCCGTGCCGCCTAGCGAGGCGGGCGACCCTGAGGTGTCGTCGCGGAGGGTTTCTCCGAATCCGGCAGGGGCGGAAGGTAGCTATGCGGCCCCCCGAGGTTCTCCGCGTCCGGCCTTCGAAAGAGGTCATGGGAGAGCCCGGCACCGTCTGGTGCTCGGCCGGAGGAGCTAAAGATTCTGCTGGGGCGAGCTTCTATCTCAGAGGAGCACCGCGCATTGATGGGCACGGTGATTGAAAGGATTTCATCCGTAGAGAGCGGATTGTATGAGGCCGTCAAAAGTTTACTGACGGGTTTCGAGGTACATTAGATAATGTATACTTTTGTCAGTTGCGCATGAATAAGATGCGCCCTGTGTAGATAGTAGCCCCTGAGACTCTGCGCGTCGTCAAGAAATGACGGCACGCGGAGGATCATAATCCCAGGTCTAAGATGTCGCCTTTGAATGTAGGCGGCAGGGTGTCCGGAATCGAGCCGAACTGAAGATTTTGCCGAACTAAAGCGGCAACTGGACGTGGCAGATGCCGACATCATGCTTGTCAATAAGCGGCTTGATGAGGCTCAAGGTATGTAATTCTCGGGCGGCATCAGGTAAGAACAGTTTTATGCCTGTGTCTTACGAATGTGTGTGCTTGACGCAGATGGTGCGGCCCGTGGAGAGTCTTAGGGCAGAACTTGCCCGAGCTAAAGAACAAGCCAGCGAAAGTGATGCGGCCACCAGGAAAGCCCTTGAAGAGCTGAGAGCCGAACAGGCTGCTCATTGCCGAAGCAAGGAAGAGATGGCCGAGATGGCCGAAAAGTTAAAAAGCGCTACAGACCGTTGCAGACTTCTTGAAAAAGAAGACCAGGCGAAACAGACGGACTTAGAGAAGGCCGTTGCCAATGCCAAGGACGCGCGCTCTGCGATGAGAGCTGCGAAGGAGGAGCTGCGTCAGGCCGAACAGATTGCGGCTGGAAAGCCCTTTATGCTGCGAAGGAAATTTTGCGATCCGAAGTTTGCTCCGTTGGACCGGATGTGGAGTGTGGAGGATACCTATCTGGACTTGGCAGCGAGCTGCTGATGCGACCGAACACTTTCGAGATCAGAAAGATCGCGAAGTGGAAAAGCTTTTCTGGTCGCAGTTTCACAATCCAGAGCGTCCACTGGCAGTGGATGATCGTTTGGCTCAATGGGCCGAACTGAATAGGTTGTCTGGACTCGCCATGAAGTACGTCATGGGTCACCTGTGGCCGGGGAGATCGGAGCCGAAGAGTTATTTCAGCTTGGTGCAGCAATTCCTTGACGCGGTGCCGCGTATAAATGCAATGAAGAGGTCAGCATGCATAGAGGGCGCTAGGATGGCTCTTGCCCGTGTTAAGACATACTGGGCAGAGATGGAGACCACCGTTGTTGCGTCCCGAGATTCGGACAAAAGCCGAGTACCCTCCGAGCACTATTTTCAGGAAGTTCTTGAAGGCGCTCGTGTAATAGAGACGCAGTGCCCGAAAGATGCTATGTTATGATAGCATATGTAATTATAAAGTAATATTTTGATAAACTGTAGTGGCCTTTTTTATACTTGTGCCTCCAAGTATTGGGAACACCTCCTGTGCGGCCGTTTTAAGATATATATATATATATATATACAAAATCTATGAAAAGATGGCAGTCGTTGGCTTCAGCCCCCACGCACATAGTGCGGGGGTGCTCGCAGAAGACGCATTTTCACACTTAACCCAACGTCTTGGTCCTACAAAGGAGGTGATAGCGCAGCGGGCCAGGCAACCGGACTATAATGCTTTAACACTTTCACTTAGCCATAGGAGTTTGACAGTGAGACTATTTAGGCTCCTTGGTGGCAACTGCGCTCGTCCGAGTTCGGGGCGCGTATGTGCCTGACCGGGAAGCGGCCCTTCGTTAAAGCGGAGGAATCCGATAGATTCCGATAGGTCATCGAGTGGCTGACCAGTCTCACGCTACATCATGACAGTCAGTTTTCGGCTTTCTCTACTGAGGTGCTCGCCCGGCCGAACCGGGGCACAATCGCAGTAGTTCTCCTGGTGCTACCTTAGCCGATAGAGCGGAACGTAAGGTAGCCGAACTCAGGAGCCGGGCAACCCAACATTTGACCAAAGACATGATTCGGAGCTGATGCATATAATGCCAAAACTCGCGACGCCGAACACTCCCTAAGGTGTTCGGTCTTTATGAGTGCGGCGAAACAACACTCTTTATTAAAAAAGCCCCTAGTGTCCAGGTACGTGCAAAAATTCTGACGTGGCCACATGCCAAGACGCCAGCCTCCTCCTTGGTTATATCAGAAAACCAGGGGATGTGTAGCAACAAGAGACAGTAAAAAAGGTTTACGCAGGGTCTTAATCTAAAAAGAATCCTTTAGGACGGGTCCCTACTGCACGTCTGCGCCTGTGTCTCCGTTGTGCCGTATCCTGGACGGGCGCGCACGACGTTCATCTGTAAAAGAGAGGAACTGAGTTGAAAACGGGTCGTGCCAAAAAGTTTAAAATAAACAAAGTATAAAGTAAATATATAAGATTGAGCTTTATTGTCTCTTATTGTATATGCGTGGAGCCCCTAGTGCGGGGGTATATGGCTCTAGGCCTGCATCAATGATGATTTTGCACCGAACTCGTCTATCCGCGTTCGTGGTCTTGAATGACCTATTTCGAAGTTTTTTGGCCGGTGAGGCCATTTTGCTGTGGGGCTATCAAAGCGGCCGCACAGTCCTCCGCTTGGGGAGGCGCACTTTAGTGCTTCCCCTTCAAAGAGATGATGCCTAGTGCGGTATTGCGTTAAAGCGAGCGAAAGCTTCGCGTCCCAGTAGTGCTTGATAGCGACTTGAGAACGGGACGATATGGAAGGTCAGCTTTTCGCGGCGGAGGTTATCGGCAGAGCCGAATATGACTTGAGCCGGAGAAACCCATACAATGGGTGTCCGGACCAGGTATTACCCCTTGAAAGGAGGTTTTGCTGCGGCGGATTCTTGCTGGGTTTATCCCCATGTGCTGGATTGTATCCTGATATATCAGGTTTAGTCCACTGCCGCCGTCCATAAGGACATTTGAAAACTGGAGTCCGCCAATTATTGGATCGAGTATCAAGGCAGTCCAGCCTACATTCTTGATATTTCTAGAATAATCTAGCTGATCGAAGATGATCGGTTTTGACAACCAGTGGCAGGACCCTTTGGGGATGGGCCGTGTGGTGCGTACCTTTACGGGCGCCGCACGTTTTGTTATGTGAAGTGAGTTCACTGTTTTTACTTCTTGTGGGAAGTTCTTTTGTTTCCTGGTGCTCTGCTTTTGGGGTTCGTCCTCGTCTTCGCTTGGTGTGTCGAGCCCCTTGTGTTCGGCATTGAGTCTGCCGGATTGTTTGAAAACCCAACAGTCTCTGTGGGTATGGTTAGCAGGCTTCCCGGGAGTACTGTGTATCTGACATATCCTGTCCAGGATTTTATTTAGTTGGATGGATCGTCCCTGTTTGGGGGGGTTTCTGATTTTGTCGTGAGCCTTTGAATCCGGCATTGACTGCCGTGCTCTTCGGACTTTTTTCCTTAGTCCGGCGACGGTCCTTGTTGCGTCGCGGTTTTCCGTTTCCATCCCTAGTTTCGGATGTACTTGGGTCGCTGGTGCTACATCTTGCCAACCAGCTGTCCTCTCCTACGCAAAAGCGGGTCATGAGGCTTGTTAGTGCGGCCATTGTTCTTGGCTTTTCTTGGCCGAGGTGTCTGGCGAGCCATTCGTCTCGGACGTTATGCCTGAAAGCTGCTAAGGCTTCGGCGTCCGGACAGTCGACTATCTGATTCTTTTTAGTGAGGAATCTATTCCAGAACTGCCGAGCTGATTCTCCGGGTTGTTGAGTTATGTGACTAAGATCGTCTGCATCCGGAGGGCGGACATAGGTCCCTTGAAAGTTTGCTCGGAAAGCATCCTCGAGCTCTTCCCAGCTTCCAATTGTGTTTTCGGGAAGGCTTTTAAGCCAATGCCGGGCTGGCCCTTTAAGCTTAAGGGGTAAATATTTTATGGCGTGGAGATCATCTCCTCTAGCCATGTGTATGTGGAGGATATAATCCTCGATCCAAACTCCAGGGTCTGTTGTTCCATCATATGCCTCTATGTTTACGGGTTTGAATCCCTCTGGGAATTCATAGTCCAGGACCTCATCGGTGAAACATAGGGGGTGTGCGGCGCCCCTGTATTTGGGTGTGCCGGATTCTGATGATGGCTTCATAGCGTTGCTTACGAGAGCTTGCTTTCTTGGCCCATAAATGGACCTGACTGGGCCATGATGCGAATCCTTAAGTGGGTCGCATGCCGATTTAGGTGCGGCGCCGCTTGCCGCTTTATGGGGTCGTCTATCCGACCGTGTGGCTTTTTCATTTTTTGAATGCGAGGGCTCTAGGGCCTCTTCGTCGAATTCAGGCAGTAGCTTTCTTTTCGGATAGCTTTTAGTGCGGCGACTGTCGCCGTACTTATCTGTGGTATTGATTACTTTGCTCCATCTAATCCGGAGTGCATCTTCCGCTGTTTTTAGCTTCCGCTTCTGCTTTTTTAGGCTGCGTGCAGTTGCAACGAGCCTCTCGTGGAGATTCTTCTGCTCCATAGGTTTATTCGGCGTGAGGTCGTCCGGAATGCCGTTTTCGCCGGAGGAGGGATGTTCGGTTTCTCTATCCGTGTTGCCCTGTTCGGACGGTTGCTCTAAGGCCTGCTCGTCGTCTACCGGCTCGTCCTGCTCTATGGCTGGGTTTTTGTCGAGGCGGGGCTTGGGTCGGCGTTTACGCCGACGCTTTGATTGCTTTTCGGGGGGTCGATCTCCCGTCCCATCCCCTTTTTCCTCGTTGTCGCTTCCTTTAGGGGTATCCACCATGTACACATCGTGAGATGAGGTGGCTGTCCAATGCCCTATGGGCGTTGGTTCGTCGGTATCTCCTGCATCGTCATCCATGCTGTCGATGTCTCCGGAGTCGAAGTTGAGCACGTCGTTTAAATTGTCGACAGTGGCTACCAAGTGGGTGGTGGGTGGGCTTTGAATTTCTTCATCGTCCGTATCCCATCCTCGCTGACCGTAGTTCGGCCAGGGCTCTCCTGATAAGGAGAGAGACTTGAGAGAGTTCAGGATATCGCCACAAGGCGAGTGCTGAAAGATGTCTGCGGCGGTGAACTCCATTATCGGCGCCCAATCGGATTCGATTGGCAGGGGCGCGGGGGGTTCGGAGTCCGGGGAGGAGTCCGGATCCTCGGAGTCACGGGTCGTGCAGAGTGCGGGGCTAGCGTTCGGCTCGATCGCTTTCGGGATCGCAGCCCCCGAGGTGACGTCCAACCGCTCATCCTCGATTGGCGCAATAGGCTCCGAGTTAGGGGTCGGAACCGATGCGTGTGCGGCCTCCAGGACACTGTCCGGGGCAGAGCTAGATCATGCCCCTCGAGATAGTGCGGCGCGCTTGGCCGTGGCTCGAGCCCGTCGAAGATCAAGTCTCCGCGGATGTCAGCCGTGTAGTTTAAGCTTCCAAACCTGACTTGATGGCCAGGGGCGTAGCTTTCGATCTGCTCCAGGTGGCCGAGCGAATTGGCCCGCAGAGCGAAGCCGCCGAAGACGAAGATCTGTCCGGGGAGAAAAGTCTCACCCTGGACCATCGTTGTTGATGATCAAAGGAGCCATCGGGCCTAAAGGCGACGACACAGAGGAACTCTCAATGAAAGCACCAATGTCGGTGTCAAAACCGGCGGATCTCGGGTAGGGGGTCCCGAACTGTGCGTCTAGGCCGGATGGTAACAGGAGGCAAGGACACGATGTTTTTACCCAGGTTCGGGCCCTCTGATGGAGGTAATACCCTACTCCTGCTTGATTAATATTGATGATATGGGTAGTACAAGAGTAGATCTACCACGAGATCAAGGAGGCTAAACCCTAGAAGCTAGCCTATGGTATGATTGTTGTGTATGGAGTTGATTGCCTACGGACTACAACCCTCCGGTTTATATAGACACCGGATAGGGTTAGGGTTACACAGAGTCGGTTACAATGGTAGGAGATCTTGAATATCCGCATCGCCAAGCTTGCCTTCCACGCCAAGGAAAGTCCCATCCGGACACGGGACGAAGTCTTCAATCTTGTATCTTCATAGTCCAGGAGTCCGGCTGAAGGTATAGTCCGGCTACCCGAACACCCCCTAATGAGGACTCCCTCAGCGCGTCAGCCAACGAACAAGGCATCGGACTATAATGCGTGAACACTCCACTTAGCCATAGAATTCTATAATTTTAAATTTCGGCGAAGCCCCTGGTATTCGGAAGACCGAGTTCGGGGCGCTATCCACGCCTTGGCCGGACAGAGCCGGCTCCTCGCCCTAAGCGGCATAAGTCTTTAGGGACTCGAAAACCTCTCGAACAGCGACCAGCTCTCGCCTCATCATGACGGTCAGTTTTAGCTTTCTCCACTGAGGTGCTCGACCCAGCTCAACTGGGGCACAATCGCAGTGGTTCTCCTAGTGCTACCTTAGCCGATATAGCGGAACGTAAGGCACCAAAACATAGGAGCCGGGCAAACCCAACTATTGACCCAAGACATGATTCGGAGCCGATGCATATAATGCTATAAGTTCGGGGTGCCGCACTTGTTAAAGTGTTCGGACTTCTCACACCATGTTGAGGGGTACTGAAGCCCCTGGCGTATTTTGGCCGTACCAAAGTGTACGGGTGCAACATGTCGTTAAGGAACATTATAAAAAGGTAATGCAAAAAATAGACAAAAGCTATGCATTGTTTATTAAAATAGCTGCGATCAAAGCAGAACGATACAAGTAATGCGATAAACAAAAAGTTGGACTATTTAACATGTCTGCTCCAGGGGCAAGCTGCGGAATAGTATGCGAAACAGGTATACTGCTCGTGATAGAGACCACCTGGGATTTCCGTAATGCGGCATGGCTTGTCTGCTTCCCTGGTCCTTGCATCGTTTGTGCGGCAATTGAACTGCCGAACAGGCCTTCCGAAGAGTAGAGTCCTGGAAGTAAGAGAAAAGTAAAAAATCGGCAGCCCCTGGTGCGGTTTAAGCCGTGTTTTGGGCGTGCCGTGATGGTGCCCCTCCCCCTATGCCCATGGTATTTCCAGAGCGTAGTTATGGACGCGAAGTACTGGCGTCGCCTTTTTGCGAGGGTTGGGGTTGGGGCCGCATTGCTACGCCTGCTCGGAACGTGCCAGGCGGTCTTGTTGTAGGTTACTCCGGGCGCGCTTGACGGTGTCCGGACGTTTAATGGCCGGACTGGAGAACTGCCTGGAGAGGCTGCTTTGTACTTCCGCTGCAAGGGCCGCCGTGTGCTCCTCCGTTCGGAGGGAGCGTTCGGTGTTTCCATTGACCGTAATTACTCACGAGGGCCTGGCATCTTGAGCTTAAGGTATGCGTAGTGCGGTACCGCATTGAACTTGGCGAATGCGGTTCGCCCGAGCAGTGCGTGATAGCCACTGCGAAACGGGACTATGTCGAAGATTAACTCCTCGCTTCGGAAATTATCCGGAGATCCGAAGACCACTTCAAGTGTGACTGAGCCTGTACAGTTGGCCTCTACACCTGGTATTACGCCTTTAAAGGTCGTTTTGGTGGGCTTAATCCTCGAGGGATCTATGCCCATTTTCCGCACTGTATCCTGGTAAAGCAGGTTCAGGCTGCTGCCGCCGTCCATAAGGACTCTAGTGAGATGAAATCCGTCAATAATTGGGTCTTGAACCAATGCGGCGAATTCGCCGTGACGGGTGCTAGTGGGATGGTCCCTTCGATCAAAGGTGATCGAGCAGGAGGACCATGGGTTGAACTTTGGGGCGACCGGTTCTATCGCATATACGTCCCTTAACGCGCGCTTCTACTCCCTCTTGGGGATGTGGGTTGCGTAGATCATGTTCACCGTCCGCACTTGTGGGGGAAAACCCTTATGTCCACTGTTGTTCGGCGGCCGGGGCTCCTCATCGTCATCGCTATGCAGCCCCTTGTCCTCATTTTCGGCAGTTAACTTGCCTGCCTGCTTGAACACCCAACAATCCCTGTTGGTGTGATTGGCCGGCTTTTCGGGGGTGCCATGTATCTGGCATAAGCGGTCGAGTATTCGGTCCAAACTGGACGGCCCCCTAGGATTCCTTTTGAATGGCTTTTTCCGCTGACTGGATTTAGAGCCTTTGAATCCGGCATTAACTACCGTATCATCTGCATTGTCGCCGTTAATGCGGCGCTTCTGCTTGTTGCGACGCGACCTGCCACTAATGTCCCTGGTGTTCGAACTACCAGGGTTCTTGGTTATGTTGTTGCTACGAGCAAGCCAGCTATCTTCTCCCGCGCAAAAGCGGGTCATGAGTGTCGTGAGTGCTGCCATAGATTTCGGCTTTTCCTGTCCGAGGTACCGGGCCAGCCACTCATCACGGATATTGTGCTTGAAGGCTGCTAGGGCCTCACCGTCCGGACAGTCGACTATTTGATTTTTCTTTGTTAGGAACCGTGTCCAGAATTGTCTGGCCGATTCCTCTGGCTGCTGGATTACGTGACTTAGGTCATCGGCGTCTGGGGGTCACACATAAGTGCCCTGGAAATTGTCGAGGAATGCGGCTTCCAGGTCCTCCCAGCAACTGATTGATCCTCTTGGCAAGCTGTTGAGCCAATGCCGAGCTGGTCCTTTAAGCTTGAGTGGGAGGTATTTGATGGCGTGAAAATCGTCGCCACGGGCCATGTGGATATGAAGGAGATAATCCTCGATCCATACCGCAGGGTCTTTTGTGCCATCATATGATTCAATATTTACGGGTTTGAAACCCTCGGGGATTTGATGATCCATTATTTCGTCTGTAAAGCACAGTGGGTGTGCGGCGCCTCTGTACTGGGCAATATCATGACGTAGCTGCGATGAGCTTTGTCTATGGTGTTCGGCCCTACCGAATGTGTGGCCGTCCTGACGTTTACCGTCTCGAGCCGTGGGATGCCCACACGATCCGTAGATCGAACATGTTTGCCTTGACTTGTCTTCCAACATGTCTCGTAAGTCCGGCGCATATTCCCGTGCCTTGGTACGGGGTGCGGCTTGAGTGGAGGGCCGGGAGGCCTCTCTGTCGCGGCCATGAGGTGGTCGTTCGGCCGCATCAAGTGCTTCCTCCTCTAATTGGGGTAGCAACCTGCGCTTTGGGTAACTCTTGGAGGGGCGTTCGAGTTTATGCTCTTCGGCCGCAAGGACTTCGGTCCATCTATCGACCAGCAAATCTTGATCAGCTCGGAGCTGTTGCTGTTTTTTCTTGAGGCTTCTTGCCGTGGCCATAAGCCTGCATTGGAAACGCTTTTGCTCAACGGGATCCTCTGGCACAACGAATTCATCGTCGTCGAGGCTTGCCTTGTCTTCGGAGGGAGGTATATAATTATCGTCCTCGACCTCTCTGTCTGTCGCTCTCTCATGAGGGCTGGTTTCTCCATCCTCCTGTGCTAAGTCTTGCTGGAGGGGGTTTTCTTCGGCACTCTCCAGAGTATTATTATCTCCCATGCTGGAATCACCGTTTTTGTGCTGGCGGGATTTTGAGCGGCGCCGCTGACGTCGGCGCTTAGGATGTTTCTTGGAGGGGTCATCCTCCGCTGTTCCATCGCCCTCTCCCTCTTTTGGGGTGTCCACCATGTATATGTCATATGACGAGGTGGCTTTCCAGGGCCTAGTAGGCGCTGGCTCTTCATCATCTCCTTCATCGGCGTCCATACCGTCGATGTCTTCGGAGTCGAAGTCGAGCATGTCGGTTAAGTCGTCGACAGTGGCTACAAAGTGGGTGGTGGGTGGGTTTTGAATTTCTTCATCGTCCGTACCCCAACCTTGCTGACCGTAGTCCGGCCAGGGCTCTCCTGATAAAGAGAGAGACTTCAGTGACTTCAGGATATCGCCAAAAGGCGAGTGCTGAAAGATGTCTGCGGCAGTGAACTCCATGATCGGCGCCCAATCGGATTCGACTGGCAGGGGCGCGGAGGGTTCGGAGTCCGGAGAGGAGTCTGGCTCCTTGGAGTCATGAGCCTCGCAGAGTACGGGGCTGGTGTTCGGCTCAACCGCCATTTGGATCGCAGCCCCTGAGGTGGCGTCCAACCGCCCATCCTCGATCGGCGCGGTCGGCTCCGAACTAAGGGTCGGAGCCGATGCGGGTGCGGCCTCTAGGGCACTGTTCGGCGGCAGAGCTAGATCATGCTCGTCGTGACAGTGCGGCGCGCTCAGCAGTGGTTCGAATCTGTCGAGGATCAAGTCCCCGCGGATGTCAGCCGTGTAGTTTAAACTTCCAAACCTGACCTGACGGCCAGGGGCATAGCTTTCGATCTGCTCTATATGGCCAGGTGAATTGGCCCGCAGTGCGAAGCCGCCAAAGACGAAGATCTGTCCAGGGAGGAAGGTCTCACCCTGGACTGCATCGCCATTGATGATCGTAGGAGCCATCGAGCCTGACGGCAACGGCATAGAGGAACTCTCAATGAAAGCACCAATGTCGGTGTTAAAACTGGCGGATCTCGGGTAGGGGGTCCCGAACTGTGCGTCTAGGCCGGATGGTAACAGGAGGCAAGGGACACGGAGTTTTACCCAGGCTCGGGCCCTCTTGATGGAGGTAAAACCCTACGTCCTGCTTGATTAATATTGATGATATGGGTAGTACAAGAGTAGATCTACCACGAGATCAGAGAGGCTAAACCCTAGAAGCTAGCCTATGGTATGATTGTTGATGTGTATGTTGTCCTACGGACTAAAACCCTCCGGTTTATATAGACACCGGAGAGGGTTAGGGTTACATAGAGTCGGTTACAATGGTAGGAGATCTGAACATCCGTATCGCCAAGCTTGCCTTCCACGCCAAGGAAAGTCCCTTCCGGACACGGGACGGAGTCTTCAATCTTGTATCTTCATAGTCCAGGAGTCCGGCTGAAGGTATAGTTCGGCTATCCGAACACCCCCTAATCCAGGACTCCCTCATACATCAACCGCGTTGTGCTAACGCTTCCGCTTTCGGTCTACGAGGGTACGTGGACAACACTCTCCCCTCTTGTTGCTATGCATCACCATGATCTTGCATATGCTTAGGAAACTTTTGAAATTACTACGTTCCCCAACACCATGTATATCTTGAATAATCATAAACAATGATGAAGCCATAGAGACAAGAAGTAGTAGTAGAGTTTAGTAGTGAGTGGGACCGAAGAGGTCCATGTGCAGCAGTTCGAAGGGCTGAGTCGTTGTCATGATTGTCTTTGAGGGATGCTTGGCCCTCGTCATCTTTCCAGCTTCGCAGGCACCGCCTAAGTGATCCTTCTTGAACTTGATGCCCTCCATGCCTATGACGTGCTTCTTATTTGCAAGAGTATGCAAGTTCCTCATGCCAGCATTGTTGGAAATATGCCCTAGAGGCAATAATAAATTATTATTATTATATTTCCTTGTTCATGATAATCGTTTATTATCCATGCTAGAATTGTATTGATAGGAAACTCAGATACATGTGTGGATACATAGACAACACCATGTCCCTAGTAAGCCTCTAGTTGACTAGCTCGTTGATCAATAGATGGTTACGGTTTCCTAACCATGGACATTGGATGTCATTGATAACGGGATCACATCATTAGGAGAATTATGTGATGGACAAGACCCAATCTTAAGCCTAGCACAAGATCGTGTAGTTCGTATGCTAAAGCTTTTCTAATGTCAAGTATCATTTCCTTAGACCATGAGATTATGTAACTCCCGGATACCACAAGAGTGTTTTGGGTGTGCCAAACGTCACAACGTAACTGGGTGTCTATAAAGGTGCACTACAGGTATCTCCTAAAGTGTCTGTTGGGTTGGCACGAATCGAGACTGGGATTTGTCACTCCGTGTAAACGGAGAGGTATCTCTGGGCCCACTCGGTAGGACATCATCATAATGTGCACAATGTGATCAAGGAGTTGATCACGGGATGATGTGTTACGGAACGAGTAAAGAGACTTGCCGGTAACGAGATTGAACAAGGTATCGGGATACCGACGATCGAATCTCGGGCAAGTATCGTACCGCTAGACAAAGGGAATTGTATACGGGATTGATTAAGTCCTTGACATCGTGGTTCATCCGATGAGATCATCGTGGAGCATGTGGAGCCAACATGGGTATCCAGATCCCGCTGTTGGTTATTGACCGGAGAGGCATCTCGGTCATGTCTGCATGTCTCCCGAACCCGTAGGGTCTACACACTTAAGGTTCGATGACGCTAGGGTTATAGGGAATAGATATACGTGGTTACCGAATGTTGTTCGGAGTCCCGGATGAGATCCGGACGTCACGAGGAGTTCCGGAATGGTCCGGAGGTAAAGATTTATATATGGGAAGTCCTGTTTTGGTCACCGGAAAAGTGGGTTATCGGTAACGTACCGGGACCACCGGGAGGGTCCCGGGGGTCCACCAAGTGGGGCCACAAGCCCCGGAGGGCTGCATGGGCCAAGTGTGGGAGGGGACCAGCCCCAGGTGGGCTGGTGCGCCCCCACAAGGGCCCAAGGCGCCTAAAGGGGAGAGGGGGCAAACCCTAAGGGCAGATGGGCCTTAGGGCCCATGCCTGGTGCGCCTCCCTCTCCCCCTCCCCTTGGCCGCCCCCTAGATGGGATCTAGGGGCTGCCGCCACCCCTAGGGAGGGAACCCTAGGTGGGGGCGCAGCCCCTCCCCTCCCCCTATATATACTTGAGGTTTGGGGCTGCCCAACACATGTGAATTCTCTCCCAGTTGGCGCAGCCCTACCCCTCTCCCTCCTCGTCTCTCGTAGTGCTTGGCGAAGCCCTGCTGGAGTCCCGCGCTCCTCCACCACCACCACGCCTTCGTGCTGCTGCTGGATGGAGTCTTCCCAACCTCTCCTTCTCTCCTTGCTGGATCAAGGCGTAGGAGACGTCACCGGGCTGTACGTGTGTTGAACGGAGGTGCCGTCCGTTCGGCACTAGGATCATCGGTGATTTGGATCACGACGAGTACGACTCCATCAACCCCGTTCTCTTGAACGCTTCCGCTTAGCGATCTACAAGGGTATGTAGATGCACTCTCCTTCCCCTCGTTGCTGCTGGTCTCCATAGATAGATCTTGGTGACACGTAGGAAAATTTTGAATTTCTGCTACGTTCCCCAACAGTGGCATCATGAGCTAGGTCTATGCGTAGTTTCTATGCACGAGTAGAACACAAAGTAGTTGTGGGCGTTGATTTTGTTCAATATGCTTGCCGTTACTAGTCTTATCTTGATTCGGCGGCATCGTGGGATGAAGCGGCCCGGACCGACCTTACACGTATTCTTACGTGAGACTGGTTCCACCGACTGACATGCACTAGTTGCATAAGGTGGCTAGCGGGTGTCTGTCTCTCCCACTTTAGTCGGATCGGATTCGATGAAAAGGGTCCTTATGAAGGGTAAATAGCAATTGGCATATCACGTTGTGGTTTTGCGTAGGTAAGAAACGTTCTTGCTAGAAACCCATAGCAGCCACGTAAAACATGCAAACAACAATTAGAGGACGTCTAACTTGTTTTTGCAGGGTATGCTATGTGATGTGATATGGCCAAAAGGATGTGATGAATGATATATGTGATGTATGAGATTGATCATGTTCTTGTAATAGGAATCACGACTTGCATGTCGATGAGTATGACAACCGGCAGGAGCCATAGGAGTTGTCTTAATTTATTTATGACCTGCGTGTCAACATAAACGTCATGTAATTACTTTACTTTATTGCTAACCGTTAGCTGTAGTAGTAGAAGTAATAGTTGGCGAGACAACTTCATGAAGACACGATGATGGAGATCATGATGATGGAGATCATGGTGTCATGCTGGTGACGATGATGATCATGGAGCCCCGAAGATGGGGATCAACAGGAGCAAAGTGATGATGGCCATATCATGTCACTATTTGATTGCATGTGATGTTTGTCATGTTTATGCATCTTATTTGCTTAGAACAACGGTAGTAAATAAGATGATCCCTCATTAAAATTTCAAGAAAGTGTTCCCCCTAGCTGTGCACCGTTGCGACAGTTCGTTGTTTCGAAGCACCACGTGATGATCGGGTGTGATAGATTCTAACGTTCACATACAACGGGTGTAAGACAGATTTACACACGCGAAACACTTAGGTTGACTTGACGAGCCTAGCATGTACAGACATGGCCTCGGAACACAAGAGACCGAAAGGTCGAGCATGAGTCGTATAGAAGATACGATCAACATGAAGATGTTCACCGATGATGACTAGTCGTCTCACGTGATGATCGGACACGGCCTAGTTGACTCGGATCATGTAATCACTTAGATGACTAGAGGGATGTCTATCTGAGTGGGAGTTCATAAGATGAACTTAATTATCCTGAACATAGTCAAAAGGTTTTGCAAATTATGTCATAGCTCGCGCTTTAGTTCTACTGTTTAGATATGTTCCTAGAGAAAAATTAGTTGAAAGTTGATAGTAGCAATTATGCAGACAGTAGAAGGCTTATGTCCTTAATGCACCGCTCAGTGTGCTGAACCTCGAACGTCGTCTGTGGATGTTGCGAACATCCGACATACACATTTTGATAACTGCGTGATAGTTCAGTTAAACGGTTTAGAGTTGAGGCACCGAAGACGTTTTAAAACGTCGCAAAACATATGAGATGTTTCGAGGGCTGAAATTGGGATTTCAGGCTCGTGCCCACGTCAAGAGGTATAAGACCTCCGACGATTTTCTTAGCCTGCAAACTAAGGGAGAAAAGCTCAATTGTTGAGCTTGTGCTCAGATTGTCTGAGTACAACAATCATTTGAATCGAGTGGGAGTTGATCTTCCAGATGAAGATAGTGATGTTTCTCCGAAGTCATTACCACCAAGCTGCTAGAGCTTCGTGATGAACTATAATATATCAGGGACATATATGATGATCCTTGAGATATTCGCGATGTTTGACACCACAAAAGTAGAAATCAAGAAGGAGCATCAATTGTTGATGGTTGGTGAAACCACTAGTTTCAAGAAGGGCAAGGGCAAGAAGGGATACTTCATGAAACGGCAAATCAGCTGCTGCTCTAGTGAAGAAACCCAAGGTTGAACCCAAGCCCGAGACTAAGTGCTTCTGTAATAAGGGGAACAGTCACTGAAGCAGAACCACCCTAGATACTTGGTAGATGAGAAGGCTGCAAGGTCGACAGAAGTGTATTGGATACATTATAATGTGTACTTTACTAGTACTCCTAGTAGCACCAGGGTATTAGATACCGGTTCGGTTGCTAAGTGTTAGTAACTCGAAAAAAGCTACGGAATAAACGGAGACTAGCTAAAAGGTGAGATGACGATATGTGTTGGAAGTATTTCCAAGGTTGATCAAATATCGTACGCTCCCTCTACCATCGAGATTGGTATTAAAACCTAAATAATTGTTATTTGGTGTTTGCGTTGAGCATAGACATGATTGGATTATGTCTATCGCAGATACGGTTATTCATTTAAGGAGAATAATGGTTACTCTGTTTATTTGAATAATACCATCCGATCGTAGTGATACACATTTTCATGCCAAAGGTATAAGATAGTAATGATAGTACCACACAAATGTGGCACTGCAATTTGAGTCATATTGGTATAAAACGCATGAAGAAGCTCCATGTTGATGGATCTTTGGCTCACTCGTTTTTGAAAAGTTTGAGACATGCGAACCATGTCTATTGGTGTATATGCATGAAGAAACTCCATGCAAATGGACCGTTTGGACTCACTTGATTTTGAATCACTTGAGACATGCAAATCATACCACATGGGCAAGATGACTGAAAGCCTCGTTTTCAGTAAAATGGAACTAGAAAGCAACTTGTTGGAAGTAATACATTTTGATGTGTGCAGTCCAATGAGTGCTGAGGCGTGTAGTGGATATCGTTATGTTCTTACTTCACAGATGATTTGAGTAGATGTTGAGTATATTTACTTGATGAATCACGAGTCTGAATTATTGAAAGGTTCAAGTAATTTCAGGGTGAAGTTGAAAGATCATCGTGACAAGAGGATAAAATATCTATGATATGATCATAGAGATGAATATCTGAATTACGAGTTTGGCACAGAATTAAGACATTGTGGAAATTGTTTCACAACTAATACAGCCTGGAACACCATAGTGTGATGGTGTGTCCGAACATCATAACTGCACCCTATTGGATATGATGCATACCATGATGTCTCTTATCGAATTACCACGATAGTTTATGGGTTAGGCATTAGAGACAACCACATTCACTTTAAATAGGGCACCACGTAATTCCGATGAGATGACACCGTATGAACTATGGTTTAGAGAAACCTAAGCTGTCATTTCTTAAAAGTTTGGGGCTGCGACGCTTATGTGAAAAAGTTTCAGGCCAATAAGCTCGAACCCAAAGCAGATAAATGCATCTTCATAGGACACCCAAAACGGTTGGGTATACCTCCAGTCTCAGATCCGAAAGCAATAAGGGATTGTTTCTAGAATCGGGTCCTTTCTCGAGGAAAAGTTTCTCTCGAAAGAATTGAGTGGGAGGATGGTGGAGACTTGATGAGGTTATTGAACCGTCTCTTCAACTAGTGTGTGGCAGGGCACAGGAGTTGTTCCTGTGGCACCTACACCAATTGAAGTGGAAGCTTATGATAGTGATCATGAAACTTCAGATCAAGTCACTACCAAACCTCGTAGGATGACAAGGATGCGTACTACTTCAGAGTGGTACGTAATCCTGTCTTGGAAGTCATGTTGCTAGACAACAATGAACCTACGAGCTATGGACAAGCGATGGTGGGCCCGGGTTCCGATGAATGGCTCGAGGCCATAAAATCCGAGAGAGGATCCATGTATGAAAACAAAGTGTAGACTTTGACAGAACAGCTTGATGGTCGTGAGGCTATTGAGTACAGATGGATTTTAAAAGGAAGACGGACAATGATGGTAAATGTCACCATTAAAGAAAGCTCGAATTGTCGTTAAGATGTTTTCCGACAAGTTCAAGCAGTTGACTACGATGAGACTTTCTCACTCGTAATGATGCTAAGAGTCTGTTGGAATTATATTAGCAATTACTGCATTATTTATGAAATCTTGCAGATAGGATGTCAAAACATTGTTTCCTCGACGATTTTCTTGAGGAAACGTTGTATGTGATACAACCGGAAGGTTTTGTCAATCCTGAAAAGATGCTAATAAGGATGCAAAGCTCCAGCAATCCTTCTGAGGACTGGAGTGAGCATCTCGGAGTTGGAATGTATGCTTTGATGAGATGATCAAAGATTTTGGGTGTATACAAAGTTTATGAGAAACTTGTATTTCCAAAGAAGTGAGTGGGAGCACTATAGAATTTCTGATGAGTATATGTTGTTAACATATTGTTGATCGGAAATGATGTAGAATTTCTGGAAAGCATGCAGAGTTATTTGAAAAGTGTTTTTCAATGGAAAACCTGGATTAGGCTAACTTGAGTATTGAGCATTAAGATCTATAAGGATAGATCAAAACGCTTAATAGTACTTTCAAATGAATACATACCGTGACAAGATTTTGAAGGAGTTCAAAATGGATCGGCAAAGGAGGAGTTCTTGGCTGTGTTAGAAGGTGTGAACATAGAGTAAGACTCGAAACCTGACTGCGGCAGAATAGAGAGAAAGGACGAAGGTCGTCCCCTATGCTTTAGACGTAGGCTCTACAGTATGCTATGCTGTGTACCGCACCTGAAGTGTGCCTTGCCATGAGTCAGTCAAGGGGTACAAGAGTGATCCAAGAATGGATCACAGGACAGCTGTCAAAGTTATCCTTAGTAACTAGTGGACTAAGGAATTTTCTCGATTATGGAGGTGGTAAAAGAGTTCGTCGTAAAGGGTTACAGCCGATGCAAACTTTGACACTAATCCAGATTATTCTGAGTAGTAAACTGGATTCGTATAGTAGAACAGTTATTTGGAATAGCTCCAAATAGAACGTGGTAGCTGCATCTAGGAGATGACATAGAGATTTGTAAAGCACACACGGATCTGAAAGATTCAGACCCGTTGACTATAACATCTCTCACAAGCATAACATGATCAAACCTCAGAACTCATCGAGTGTTAATCACATGGTAATGTGAACTAGATTATTGACTCTAGTAAACTCTTTGGGTGTTAGTCACATGGGGATGTGACCTGTGAGTGTTAATCACATGGTGATGTGAACTGGATTATTGACTCTAGTGCAAGTGGGAGACTGTTGGAAATATGCCTAGAGGCAATAATAAATTAGTTATTATTATATTTCCTTGTTCATGATAATGTTTATTATCCATGCTAGAAATTGTATTGATAGGAAACTCAGATACATGTGTGGATACATAGACAACACCATGTCCCTAGTAAGCCTCTAGTTGACTAGCTCGTTGATCAATAGATGGTCATGGTTTCCTGACCATGGACATTGGATGTCATTGGATAACGGGATCACATCATTAGGAGAATGATGTGATGGACAAGACCCAATCCTAAGCTAGCACAAGAATGTAGTTCGTATGCTAAAGCTTTCTAATGTCAAGTATCATTTCCTTAGACCATGAGATTGTGCAACTCCCGGATACCGTAGGAGTGCTTTGGGTGTGCCAAACGTCACAACGTAACTGGGTGGCTATAAAGGTACACTACAGGTATCTCCGAAAGTGTCTGTTGGGTTGGCACGAATCGAGACTGGGATTTGTCACTTCGTGTAAACGGAGAGGTATCTCTGGGCCCACTCGGTAGGACATCATCATAATGTGCACAATGTGATCAAGGAGTTGATCACGGGATGATGTGTTACGGAACGAGTAAAGAGACTTGCCGGTAACGAGATTGAACAAGGTATCGGGATACCGACGATCGAATCTCGGGCAAGTATCGTACCGCTAGACAAAGGGAATTGTATACGGGATTGATTAAGTCCTTGACATCGTGGTTCATCCGATGAGATCATCGTGAGCATGTGGGAGAACATGGGTATCCAGATCCCGCTGTTGGTTATTGACGA
>NC_053027.1:481091229-481105542 GCF_003073215.2 Triticum urartu
TGCGCACGGCGGGCAAATTTTTGACATCCATCACATCTTGACTAAATCCTCCGCATCAGCATGCGCCGTCAACCAGTAAAAACCGTGGCGAAAAGCTTTGGCAACCAACGACTTTGAACCGGCGTGGTGACCGCAATCCCCTTCATGGATTTCTCGCAAAATCTCACAACCTTCTTGAGGAGAAACACAGCGCTGAATTGCTCCTGAAACACTATAACGATGTAACTCCCCGTTGAGTATGGTCATGGACTTGGAACGCCGGATTATCTGTCGAGCCAACGTTTCCTCATCTGGTAACTCGCCCCGGTTCATGTAATCCAGATATGGGATCGTCCAATCCGGTATGGCATGCAGAGCTGCCACCAACTTGAGCCTCCGGATCAGGAATAGCCAAATCTTCTTCGGTTGGTATTTTGACTGACGGATTGTGCAACACATCAAGAAAGACATTGGGCGGAACCGGTTTACGTTGGGAACCAAGACGACTTAAAGCGTCCGCCGCTTCATTCTTCTGCCGGTCTATATGGTCCACCTGATAACCTTTAAAGTGACCAGCCACTGTGTCCACCTCTCGCCGATATGCAGCCATGAGTGGGTCCTTAGAATCCCAAGTGCCAGACACTGCTGAGCCACTAGATCTGAATCGCCGAAGCACTTAACCCGGCTCAAATTCATCTCTTTAGCCATCCGAAGACCGTGGAGTAAAGCCTCATATTCAGCTGCATTGTTAGTACAAGGGAACATTAAACGGAGGACATAACAAAACTTGTCACCTCGTGGGGAAGTTAGTATGACTCCAGCCCCCGAGCCCTCCAACTGTCTGGACCCATCAAAATGAATAGTCCAATATGTATTATCTGGTTTCTCTTCAGGTGCCTGTAACTCCGTCCAATCATTGATGAAATCCACGAGTGCCTGGGACTTGATCGCCGTGCGGGGTATATATTTGAGCCCATGAGGTCCAAGCTCAATGGCCCACTTGGCAATCCGGCCAGTTGCCTCTCTGTTTTGAATGATGTCGCCCAGAGGAGCTGAACTGACCACTGTGATAGGATGGCCCTGAAAATAGTGTTTAGCTTCCGGCTTGCCATAAACACCCCATACACCAGTTTCTGCCAATGTGGATACCTCTCTTTGACTCAATGAGCACCTCACTAGAATATAATAAACCGGCCGTTGAACCGGATACTCCTTGCCAGGCTCCTTGCGCTCTACCACAATGGCTACGCTAACAGCCCGGGCATTAGCAGCCACATATAATAATAATGGCTCTTTATCGATCGGCGCTGCAAGCACGGGCGGTTCAGCTAGCTGCCTCACTCCAGACAAAGTTATCTGTTTTTCTTGAGCATCTGATATAAGGGGATGGCCTTCTCTCCAAGGCGGCTGATAAACCGGCTCAAGGCTGTAATCCGGCCGGCCAGACGTTGAACATCGTTAATACACGCCGGTTTAGCCAAGGATGTAATTGCTGCAATCTTTTCCGGATTAGCCTCAATGCCTCTGTTTGAAACCAGAAAGCCTAAGAGCTTGCCTGCCGGGACACCGAAAACACACTTCTCCGGATTGAGCATCATCTTGTAAACCCGGAGATTGTCAAAGGTTTCCCGTAGATCATCTATCAATGTCCCCTCCTTTCTGGATTTGACCACAATATCATCCACATACGCATGAACATTGCGCCCAATTTGCTTATGAAGGCAATTCTGAACACATCGCTGGTAAGTTGCCTGGGCACTCTTGAGTCCAAAGGGCATGGAAACATAGCAGAAGGCTCCAAAGGGAGTTATAAAGGCTGTCTTCTCCTGGTCCTTAACTGCCATTTTGATCTGATGATAACCAGAGTAAGCATCCAAAAAACACAAACGGTCACAACCCGCCGTAGCATCAATTATCTGATCAATGCGAGGGAGAGCAAAGGGGTCTGCAGGGCAAGCCTTGTTTAAATCTGTGTAGTCCACACACATGCGCCAAGTGCCGTTTTTCTTAAGAACCAGCACCGGATTGGCTAACCACTCTGGATGAAAAACTTCAACAATAAACCCAGCAGCCAACAACGGGCGACCTCTTCACCTATAGCCTTGCGTCCTTTCCTCGTTGAAACGGCGGAGGAACTGCGGACCGGTTTGAACTTAGGATCAATGTTGAGTGTGTGCTCAGCGAGTTCTCTCGGTACACCTGGCATGTCAGAAGGTTTCCATGCAAAGATGTCCCGATTCTCACGGATGAACTCGATGAGCGCGCTTTCCTATTTGGGATCCAGGTTAGCGCTGATGCTGAACTGTTTGGATGAATCGCCAGGAACAAAGTCAACCATCTTAGTGTCTGTCGCCAATTTGAACTTCAACGCTGGATCATGCTCCGTAGTTGGCTTTTTTAAAGAGGTCATGTCTGCCGGATAAACTTGCTCCTTATAGAATTTTAACTCCTCCGTGGCACAAACCGACTCAACATAAGCCACATCGCCTTCTTCACACTCCAAAGAAATCTTTCTACTTCCATGTACTGTGATAGTCCCATTATGACCTGGCATTTTAAGCTGTGGATAAACATAACTGTGGGGAACGTAGCAGAAATTCAAAATTTTCCTACATGTCACCAAGATCTATCTATGGAGAAACCAGCAATGAGGGGAAGGAGAGTGCATCTACATACCCTTGTAGATCGCTAAGCGGAAGCGTTCAATAGAACGGGGTTGAAGGAGTCGTACTCGTCGTGATCCAAATCACCGGAGATCCTAGTGCCGAACGGACGGCACCTCCGTGTTCAACACACATACAGCCCGGTGACGTCTCCCATTCCTTGATCCAGCAAGGAGAGAGGGAGAGGTTGAGGAAGACTCCATCCAGCAGCAGCACAACGGCGTGGTGGTGGTGGAGGAGCGTGGTACTCCAGCAGGGCTTCGCCAAGCACCGCAAGAGATGAGGAGGAGAGAGGTAGGGTTGCGCCAAGGGAGAGATCAAATCGTGTGTCTTGCAGCCCCCAATACCTCAAGTATATATAGGGGAAGGGGCGGGGCTGTGCCCCCATCTAGGGTTGCCTCCCTAGGGGTGGCGGCTGCCCCAAACCCATCTAGGGTTGCGGCCAAGGGGGAGAGAGGGGGGCGCACCTAGGGTGGGCCTTAAGGCCCATCTGCCCTAGGGTTTGCCCCCTCCCCTCTAGGAGGCGCCTTGGGCCTTGGTGGGAAGTCACCCCAGCCCACCTAGGGGCTGGTCCCTTCCCACTATTGGCCCATGTAAGCCTCTGAGGCCCGTGGCCCCTCCCGGTGGACCCCCGGACCCCTCCGGTGGTCCCGGTACACTACCGGTGATGCCCGGAACACTTCCGGTGGCCAAAACCATACTTCCTATTTATCAATCTTTACCTCCGGAGCCATTCCGGAACTCCTCGTGACGTCCGGGATCTCATCCGGGACTCCGAACAACATTCGGTAACCACATACAAACTTCCTTTATAACCCTAGCGTCATCGAACCTTAAGTGTGTAGACCCTATGGGTTTGGGAACCATGCAGACATGACCGAGACGTTCTCCCGTCAATAACCAAAAGCGGGATCTGGATACCCATGTTGGTTCCCACATGTTCCACGATGATCTCATCGGATGAACCACGATGTCGAGGATTTGATCAATCCCGTATACAATTCCCTTTGTCTAGCGGTATTGTACTTGTCCGAGATTCGATCATCGGTATCCCGATACCTTGTTCAATCTCGTTACCGGCAAGTCTCTTTACTCATTCCGTAACACATCATCCCGTGATCAACTCCTTGGTCACTTTGTGCACATTATGATGATGTCCTACCGAGTGGGCCCAGAGATACCTCTCCGTTTACACGGAGTGACAAATCCCAGTCTCGATTCGTGCCAACCCAACAGACACTTTCGGAGATACCTGTAGTGTACCTTTATTGCCACCCAGTTACATTGTGACGTTTGGCACACCCAAAGTATTCGTACGGTATCTGGGAGTTGCACAATCTCATGGTCTAAGGAAAGGATACTTGACATAAGAAAAGCTTTAGCATACGAACTACACGATCTTTGTGCTAGGCTTAGAATTGGGTCTTGTCCATCACATCATTCTCTAATGATGTGATCCCGTTATCAACGACATCCAATGTCCATGGTCAGGAAACCGCAACCATCTATTGATCAACGAGCTAGTCAACTAGAGGCTTACTAGGGACATGGTGTTGTGTATGTATCCACACATGTATCTGAGTTTCCTATCAATACAATTCTAGCATGGATAAATAAACGATTATCATTGAAACAAGGAAATATAATAATAATCAATTTATTATGCCTCTAGGGCATATTTCCAACAGTCTCCCACTTGCACTAGAGTCAATAATCTAGTTCACATCGCCATGTGATTAACACTCACAGGTCACATCGCCATGTGACCAACATCCAAAGAGTTTACTAGTGTCACTAAACTAGTTCACATCATCATGTGATTAAGACTCAATGAGTTCTGGGTTTGATCATGTTTTGCTTGTGAGAGAGGTTTTAGTCAACGGGTCTGCAACATTCAGATCCGTATGTACTTCGCAAATCTCTAGGTCATATTATAAATGCTGCTTCCACGCTCCACTTGGAGCTATTCCAAATGGTTGCTCCACTATACGTATCCGATTTGCCACTCAGAGTCATTCAAATAGGTGTTAAAGCTTGCATCGATGTAACCCTTTACGCCGAACTCTTTATCACCTCCATAATCGAGAAACATGTCCTTATTACTCCAAGGACAATTTTGACCGCTATCTGGTGATCCACTCCTGGATCACCTTTGTACCCTCTTGCCAGACATGTGGCAAGGCACACATCAGGTGCGGTACACAGCATAGCATACTATGGAGCCTATGTCTAAGCATAGGGGACGACCTTCGTCCTTTCTCTCTATTCTGCCGTGGTCGAGCTTTAAGTCTTAACTTCATACCTTACAACTCAGGCAAGAACTCCTTCTTTGACTGATCCATCTTGAACACCTTCAAGATCATGTCAAGGTATGTGCTCATTTGAAAGTACCATTAAGCGTTTTGATCTATCCTTATAGATCTTGATGCTCAATGTTCAAGTAGCTTAATCCAGGCTTTCCATTGAAAAACACTTTCAAATAACCCTATATGCTTTCCAGAAATTCTACGTCATTTCTGATCAACAATATGTCAACAACATATATTCATCAGAAATTCTATAGTGCTCCCACTCACTTCTTTGGAAATACAAGTTTCTCATAAACTTTGTATACACCCAAAATCTTTGATCATCTCATCAAAGCATACATTCCAACTCCGAGATGCTTACTCCAGTCCTTAGAAGGATTGCTGGAGCTTTGCATACTTATTAGCATCTTTCAGGATTGACAAAACCTTCCGGTTGTATCACATACAACCTTTCCTCAAGAAAATCGAGGAAACAATGTTTTGACATCCTATCTGCAAGATTTCATAAATAATGCAGTAATCGCTAATATAATTCCAACAGACTCTTAGCATCGCTACGAGTGAGAAAGTCTCATCGTAGTCAACTCCTTGAACTTGTCGGAAAACATCTTAACGACAAGTCGAGCTTTCTTAATGGTGATACTTACCATCATTGTCCGTCTTCCTTTTAAAATCCATATGTACCTAACAGCCTTACGACCATCAAGTAGTTCTTCCAAAGTCTACACTTTGTTTTCATACATGGATCCTTTCTCGGATTTTATGGCCTCGAGCCATTTATCGGAATTCAGGCCCACCATTGCTTCTCCATAGCTCGTAGGTTCATTGTTGTCTAGCAACATGACTTCCAAGACAGGATTACGTACCATCTGAAGTAGTACGCATCCTTGTCATCCCACGAGGTTTGGTAGTGACTTGATCTGAAGTTTCATGATCACTATCATAAGCTTCCACTTCAATTGGTGTAGGTGCCACAGGAACAACTTCCTGTGCCCTGCCACACACTAGTTGAAGAGACGGTTCAATAACCTCATCAAGTCTCCACCATCCTCCCACTCAATTCTTTCGAGAGAAACTTTTCCTCGAGAAAGGACCCGATTCTAGAAACAATCCCTTATTGCTTTCGGATCTGAGACAGGAGGTATACCCAACTGTTTTGGGTGTCCTATGAAGATGCATTTATCCGCTTTGGGTTCGAGCTTATCAGCCTGAAACTTTTTCACATAAGCGTCGCAGCCCCAAACTTTTAAGAAATGACAGCTTAGGTTTCTCTAAACCATAGTTCATACGGTGTCATCTCATCGGAATTACGTGGTGCCCTATTTAAAGTGAATGTGGTTGTCTCTAATGCCTAACCCATAAACTATCGTGGTAATTCGATAAGAGACATCATGGTATGCATCATATCCAATAGGGTGCAGTTATGATGTTCGGACACACCATCACACTATGGTGTTCCAGGCTGTATTAGTTGTGAAACAATTTCCACAATGTCTTAATTCTGTGCCAAACTCGTAATTCAGATATTCATCTCTATGATCATATCATAGATATCTTTATCCTCTTGTCACGACGATCTTTCAACTTCACCCTGAAATTACTTGAACCTTTCAATAATTCAGACTCGTGATTCATCAAGTAAATGTACTCAACATCTACTCAAATCAACTGTGAAGTAAGAACATAACGATATTCACTACATGCCTCAGCACT
Organism: Triticum urartu; assembly: GCF_003073215.2. Taxonomy (NCBI): domain Eukaryota; kingdom Viridiplantae; phylum Streptophyta; class Magnoliopsida; order Poales; family Poaceae; genus Triticum; species Triticum urartu. Next base: position 481,097,894 of record NC_053027.1, read on the forward strand.
CATTGGACTGCACACATCTAAATGTGTTACTTCCAACAAGTTGCTATCTTGTTCCATCTTACTGAAAACAAGGCTCTTCAGTCATCTTGCCCATGTGGTAAGATTTGCATATCTCAAGTGATTCAAAATCAAGTGAGTCCAAACGATCCATCTGCATGGAGTTTCTTCATGCGTATACACCAATAGACATGGTTCGCATGTCTCAAACTTTTCAAAAACGAGTGAGTCCCAAAGATCCATCAACATGGAGCTTCTTCATGCGCTTTTATACCGATATGACTTACGTGCAGTGCCACAAGTAAGGTGGTACTATCATTACTATCTATATCTTTTGGCAATGAAAACATGTGTATCACTACGATCGAGATTCAATAAACCATTCTTTAGGTGCAAGACCATTGAAAGGTATTATTCAAATAAACAGAGTAACCATTATTCTCCTTAAATGAATAACCGTATTGTGATAGACATAATCCCAATCATGTCTATGCTCAACGCAAACACCAATCTCTTGATGGTATAGGGAGCGTGCAATATTTGGTCACATCAAATTGGAAACACTTCCAACACATATCGTCAGCTCACCTTTAGCTAGTCTCCGTTTATCTCGCGTAGCCTTTTATTTCGAGTTACTAACACTTTGCAACTGAACCGGTATCTAATACCCTGGTGCTACTAGGAGTACTAGTAAAGTACACATAACATAATGTATATCCAATATACTTCTATCGACCTTGCCAGCCTTCTCATCTACCAAGGATCTAGGGTAATTCTGCTCCAGTGGCTGTCCCCTTATTACAGAAGCACTTAGTCTCGGGTTTGGGTTCAACCTTGGTTTCTTCACTAGAGCAGCAGCTGATTTGCCATTTCATGAAGCATCCCTTTGCCCTTGCCCCTTCTTGAAACTAGTGGTTTCACCAACCATCAACAATTTGATGCTCCTTCTTGATTCTACTTTCGCGTGGTGTCAAACATCGCGAATATTCAAGGATCATCATATCTATCCCTGATATGTTATAGTTCATCACGAAGCTCTAGCAGCTTGGTGGCAATGACTTTGGAGAAACATCACTATCTCTGGAAGATCAACTCCCACTCGATTCAAGTGATTGTGTACTCAGACAATCTGAGCACAAGCTCAACGATTGAGCTTTTCTCCCTTAGTTTGCAGGCTAAGAAAATCGTCGGAGGTCTTATACCTCTTGACGTGGGCACGAGCCTGAAATCCCAATTTCAGCCCTCGAAACATCTCATATGTTCCGCGACGTTTCGAAAAACGTCTTTGGTGCCTCAACTCTTAAACCATTTAACTGAACTATCATGTAGTTATCTAAAATGTGTATGTCAGATGTTCGCAACATCCACAAACGACGTTTGAGGTTCAGCACACTGAGCGGTGCATTAAGGACATAAGCTTTCTACTATCCGCATAATTGCTACTGAAACTTTCAACTAATTCTCTAGGAACATATCTAAACAGTAGAACTAAGCGCGAGCCACGACATAATTTGCGAAGACCTTTTGACTATGTTCAGGATAATTAAGTTCATCTTATGAACTCCCACTCAGATAGACATCCCTCTAGTCATCTAAGTGATTACATGATCCGAGTCAACTAGGCCGTGTCCGATCATCACGTGAGACGGACTAGTCATCATCGGTGAACATCTTCATGTTGATCGTATCTACCATACGACTCATGCTCGACCTTTCGGTCTCTTGTGTTCCGAGGCCATGTCTGTACATGCTAGGCTCGTCAAGTCAACCTAAGTGTTTCGCGTGTGTAAATCTGTCTTACACCCGTTGTATGTGAATTAGAATCTATCACACCCGATCATCACGTGGTGCTTCGAAACAACGAACTGTCGCAACGGTGCACAGTTAGGGGGAACACTTTCTTGAAATTATTATGAGGGATCATCTTATTTACTACCGTCGTTCTAAGTAAACAAGATGCAAAAACATGATAAACATCACATGCAATCAAATAATAGTGACATGATATGGCCAATATCATATAGCTCCTTTGATCTCCATCTTGGGGCTCCATGATCATCTTGTCACCGGCATGACACCATGATCTCCATCATCATGATCTCCATCATCGTGTATCATGAAGTTGTCTCGCCAATTATTACTTCTACTACTATGGCTACCGGTTAGCAATAAAGTAAAGTAATTACATGGCGTTTGTTCAATGACACGCAGGTCATACAATAAATAAAGACAACTCCTATGGCTCCTGCCGGTTGTCATACTCATCGACATGCAAGTCGTGATTCCTATTACAAGAACATGATCAATCTCATACATCACATATATCATTCATCACATCCTTTTGGCCATATCCATCACATAGCATACCCTGCAAAAACAAGTTAGACGCCCTCTAATTGTTGTTTGCATGTTTTACGTGGCTGCTATGGGTTTCTAGCAAGAACGTTTCTTACCTACGCAAAAACCACAACGTGATATGCCAATTGCTATTTACCCTTCATAAGGACCCTTTTCGTCGAATCCGATCTGACTAAAGTGGGAGAGACACACACCCGCTAGCCATCTTATGCATCAAATGCATGTCAGTCGGTGGAACCAGTCTCACGTAAGAGTACGTGTAAGGTCGGTCCGGGCCGCTTCATCCCACAATGCCGCCGAATCAAGATTGGACTAGTAACGGTAAGCATATTGAACAAAATCAACGCCCACAACTACTTTGTGTTCTACTCGTGCATAGAAACTACGCATAGACCTAGCTCTGATACCACTGTTGGGGAACGTAGCAGAAATTCAAAATTTTCCTACGTGTCACCAAGATCTATCTATGGAGAAACCAGCAACGAGGGGAAGGAGAGTGCATCTACATACCCTTGTAGATCGCTAAGCGGAAGCGTTCAAGAGAACGGGGTTGAAGGAGTCGTACTCGTCGTGATCCAAATCACCGGAGATCCTAGTGCCGAACGGACGGCACCTCCGCGTTCAACACACGTACAGCCGGTGACGTCTCCCATGCCTTGATCCAGCAAGGAGAGAGGAGAGGTTGAGAAGACTCCATCCAGCAGCAGCACAAGGCGTTGGTGGTGGTGGAGGAGCGTGGTACTCCAGCAGGGCTTCGCCAAGCACCGCAAGAGACGAGGAGGAGAGAGGTAAGGGCTGCGCCAGGGAGAGATCAAATCGTGTGTCTTGCAGCCCCCAATACCTCAAGTATATATAGGGGAAGGGGAGGGGCTGTGCCCCCATCTACGGTTGCCTCCCTAGGGGTGGCGGCTGCCCCCAAACCCATCTAGGGTTGCAGCCAAGGGGGAGAGAGGGGCGCACCTAGGGTGGGCCTTAAGGCCCATCTGCCCTAGGGTTTGCCCCCTCCCCTCTAGGAGGCGCCTTGGGCCTTGGTGGGAGGCGCCCCAGCCCACCTAGGGGCTGGTCCCTTCCCACTATTGGCCCATGTAGGCCTCGCCGTGGCCCCTCCTGGTGGACCCCCGGACCCCTCCGGTGGTCCCGGTACACTACCGGTGATGCCCGGAACACTTCCGGTGGCCAAAACCATACTTCCTATATATCAATCTTTACCTCCGGACCATTCCGGAACTCCTCGTGACGTCCGGGATCTCATCCGGGACTCCGAACAACATTCGGTAACCACATACAAACTTCCTTTATAACCCTAGCGTCATCGAACCTTAAGTGTGTAGACCCTACGGGTTCGGGAACCATGCAGACATGACCGAGACGTTCTCCGGTCAATAACCAACAGCGGGATCTGGATACCCATGTTGGTTCCCACATGTTCCACGATTGATCTCATTGGATGAACCACGATGTCGAGGATTCTATCAATCCCGTATACAATTCCCTTTGTCTAGCGGTACGATACTTGCCCGAGATTCGATCGTCGGGATCCCGATACCCTTTTCAATCTCGTTACCGGGCAAGTCTCTTTACTCGTTCCATAACACATCATCCCGTGATCAACTCCTTGTTCACATTGTGCACATTATGATGATGTCCTACCGAGTGGGCCCAGAGATACCTCTCCGTCACACGGAGTGACAAATCCCAGTCTCGATTCGTGCCAACCCAACAGACACTTTCAGAGATACCTTGTGCACCTTTATAGTCACCCAGTTACGTTGTGACGTTTGGCACACCCAAAGTATTCCTACGGTATCCGGGAGTTGCACAATCTCATGGTCTAAGGAAATGATACTTGACATTAGAAAAGCTTTAGCATACGAACTACACGATCTTTGTGCTAGGCTTAGGATTGGGTCTTGCCATCACATCATTCTCCCAATGATGTGATCCCGTTATCAACGACATCCAATGTGCATGGTCAGGAAACCTTAACTATCAATTGATCAACGAGCTAGTCAACTAGAGGCTTACTAGGGACATGGTGTTGTCTATGTATCCACACATGTATCTGAGTTTCCTCCCAATACAATTCTAGCATGGATAATAAACAATTATCATGAATAAGGAAATATAATAATAATCCAATTTATTATTACCTCTAGGGCATATTTCCAACAATAACATGGCCTTGCCATAAACTTAGCATAAACCGTCCGCCCAAACAAGGCGTGGTACGGACTTTTGATCTTTACCACCTCAAACGTCAATGTTTCTGACCTTGAATCGTAGTCATCTCCAAAAGCTACCTCCAAAGCTATCTTGCCAACAGGATATGCAGACTTACCAGGCACCACACCATGAAAGACCATATTTGATGGTTTAAGATCCTTATCTGTCAACCCCATACGGCGGAATGTATCATAATTCAAAATATTAATACTACTTCCCCCATCCATGAGCACTTTAGTGAACTTGTATCCCCCAACTTGAGGGGCTACCAGCAGGGCCAAATGACCTGGATTATCAACCCGAGGGGGGGTGATCATCTCTACTCCACAAGATAGGTTGCTCAGACCAACATAAATACTGAGGTACTGCCGGCTCAACAGAATTTACTGCCCTTTTGTGAAGCTTCTGATCACGTTTGCACAAACTAGTAGTGAAGACATGATATTGCCCACTGTTCAGCTGCTTGGGATTGCTGTGATAACCCGACTGCTGCTGCTGCTGCTGCTGACTCCCCTGATGGTTGTAATCTCCCTGGTTGCCTTGGTGCCCTTGATTGATGTGTCCGGTTTGGTTGCCTGGAAACCCTGAACCGGAACCACCACCTCTGTAACCCGGCCCGTGGAAACCTCCTCCTGAACCACTGGGCGGGCCGTTGTCATATTGGAACATATTGGAATTCTTGAAATCCCGCATGATATAACAGTCTTTCTAAAGATGCGATGCCGGCTTCTCCTTCGATCCATGCTTTGGACAGGGCTGATTTAACAAGCGCTCCAAATTGTTGCCTGAACCTCCACCCCTCTGGGGCTGCTTGCCTTTACGGTGCTGGCCATTCTCCTGCGTGTTGGTATTTGCAACAAAGTCCAAGCTACTGTCGGCCTTGCGCTTACCACCGTTTCCATGGCCTGCCGGATTATGTTGTTGACCTTTGGCATTGCCGTTCTTCTTACCTTTCTCCGGTTTGTCCTCCTCTGAATCCGGATCCTTGGTATTATCTGAATCGACATATTTAACCAAAGCGGCCATGAGTGTTGACATGTCATTGCAGTGACGTTTGAGCCTTCCCAACTTCTATTTTAACAGTTTGAAACGGCAATTGCCCTCTAATGTTAACACTGCAGTGTCTGCATTGATACGATCTGATGAATGCAAAATCGTCGAGACCCGTTTGACCAAATGGGTCGTGGACTCCCCTTCCTCTTGGACACAAGCGGCCAGATCTATGATTGACATTGGCTGCTTACACGTATCCTTGAAGTTCTGGATAAACTGGTGCTTCAATTCGGCCCATGATCCAATAGAGTTGGTCGGCAAGCTCTTCAACCAAGTGCGAGATGTGCCTTCCAACATCATGGTGAAATATTTAGCACACACTGCCTCATCCACATCTAACATCTCCATTTCCATCTCATAGCTCTCCACCCATGCCTCTGGTTGCAAATCGGCGGTGTAATTTGGTACCTTACAAGGTCCCTTGAAATCCTTGGGCAGTCTCACATTACGCAAAGCGGGAGTTAAACACGACACCCCTAAGGAACTGAACATCACCCCTGGCTCCACGGAGGCCGTGGGGTGAACCGGAGTATGCTGTCATGCTCCGTGTCGAGCTATCAACTCGGCCTCCCGACGTGCGTGGCCATGGTCCACAACATCTTGCGCATTAGCACTTCCCCCGGCCGGGTTGTTCCCTCGTGGTGAATTTCGGTGACGTGCACTACTGGACACGGCCGGTTCATCCTCCACGTGTCTGCTATAACTCCGGCTTGGACGGGGAGTGGAATGAATCCTCTCACGACTGTGTGAATACGCTTGCTGTTGATTTAGTGTTGTTTGAAGGAGATCCCTGGCCCGACGTGCTTCCACTGCAACTGGTGACTCGCCGTTGGTTGGGAGGGCCGCCAGGCGTGAAGCGGCAACCACAATGTTGTCCAATGGGTTGGAATAATGCCCGGGCGTCGTCGATGGCACAACGTTGTTCTGGCGAGGCGGGTCCGTCGTGCGTGGCTGAACCGACGCTCCTGTTCCCGGCGCCCCCGCCCGGTTTAGCGTGGGTTGGTTACCAGCTCCTGCACCTGGTGTGTTGAAAAGATTCTGCGGCTCATAAACCAATGGGAGACATGATCGATACCTTCTTCTCATGACTTCCTCTGAAGCATTCTGATCCAGTCTAATCCGGTAGGCCCGTGCTTCCAATTCAGCCTGCTCTGTAGCCATCCTAGCATTCTCTGTTGCCAGGTCCGCTTTAGCCTGGGCTATCTGATCTTTCACCTTTGCAATCTCCGCATTGTGCTGATCCCTGGCTGCTGCATCCACCTCCATGGACATCAACGCTGCCAAAGCGTCGAACAAATCAGACAAGACTTGGGCCGGAGGCGGCGCCGAGCTTCCTGCCCCTGCTGGTGTGGCCGTCGTTGAACCGGAGAGCATTGTTGCGGTGGTAGATGAATGAGGCGCCGACTGTGTGCCGGCCATGAAGATGGTGGCCCGGTTTGGTAATCCAGGGGAATCCGGAATACTGTTGCCCTCGGATCCTCCCTCAATCCGGCCGTCCTGCAACTGGTAAAGTGATTCGGTCTCTCCAGAAGACTCGTCATCAGAACAGACTACGGTTTCACCATCGGACACCGGTCCACCCTCGTACCTCGATCCATGGATGACACCTACGAAAACATGCCTTGCCTCGGGCTGAACCGGCAAAGAACTTGCACGCCGAGCCATTTCGATGATGCCAGTGTAGATGTCCGGCTCAGGGGCCGGTTCGCCGATCTTTCCGATGAAGACGTGAATCCCACCAAAGGGGACCCGGTACCCGTATTCGATTGAATCGGCCTCGGGACCCCATCCTGCGTTGTCGATGTAGAGCTTGCCGCGATGACTCTTCGTCATCCGGCCCACAGCGTATCCCTTAAGTCCATCGAAGCTGCCCTTTAGGAACTCAAAACCATCATGCGATAGCCCCACAGTGGGCGCCAACCGTCGTGGGTTTTTCACGGCAGATGTCCTCATGAAAGTACTTAGTCGTGGAGCCATCGCAACGGGTTAGCTTAAAGGGGTTAAACCGGACAAGGGGA
>NC_053027.1:481106542-481118156 GCF_003073215.2 Triticum urartu
GCACAGCTTTACCTTTGCGCTTCCTGTTGCGGCGCCGGCCTTTCTTCGCCGGGGCGCAGTATCCTCATCTGAGGAGTCGGTTTCCACGCCGGCATCTTCGCCGGGGTACTTCCTTCCCTCTTCAGCTCGGGCACATCTTGTCAGCAAGAACATAGAGTTCTGCCACATCTTTCACCTTGTTCATTGCCAGTTCTTCGCGCATCTTGCGGTTACGCACGTTCTGATGGAACGCGCTGATGATGGCGGCAGGGTGAACATCAGGGATATTGTACTGTACCCGGCTGAACCTCTGTATATACTTGCGCAGACTCTCGCCTCCCTTCTGGGGAATGACATGCAGGTCGCTTGCTTGGCCATGGGCTTGGTGACCTCCAGTAAAGGCGCCCACAAACTCATGGCCAAAAACGAACCAGGAGGAATAGAGTCTACCGGCAAGTGCATCAACCACCGACAATGGCGTTGGGTTTTAAGAGCCAATGGGAAAGTATTCGCAAGGCACCTTATCGCCGGGCTCCGGCGCTTGCATCGCGATGGTGTAGATGCTGAGGAACTCAGACGGGTGAGTCCTTGCGCTTGTACTTTTTGCCAACGTCAGGTTTTGAAAGGTGCGGTGAGTGGGCATTGGAACTGCCGCAGCTCAACGGGTAAAAGCCGGACAGCCTATCTCGTAAGGTAGGCCTCCAGGGCTCTCCGGGCCGGGTGGTTCACAGCCCTTGCTCGCCTGTCTGACTGGTGGCGCGCTCCGCGCGGCGCTCGATAGTGGTTTCGAGCGTCTTCATGGGCTCGTTCCCGAAGAACTTGGCGCTGGTCACAGTGGGGTCCGCGGGTCAGACGATGCTATGGAGATGGTGTCGCCCGCGCATGTCGGCGACCGAGCCACGGCGTCCGCGGTACCGGATGGGGAAGAGGTGAATGCACCTGGTCGCGGCGCGCGGCTTTTCCGCACTGGTCGCGGGACTCCATCGGAACGTCGACCTGGGGGCCCCACGGACTTGTTCGTCTTTGTGGCCACCGCAAACAAGGCTTTGCGATAGTGGCTCTCCATTCGTCGAGTTCCCCAGTGGGAGGAAAGTCGAGAGCAACTGCGCGCGCGCCAGGGCCTCTGCTGGCGTCGGTGGCAGCGAAACCTGCACGGATCGCGACTGCTTCGACTTCTGACCATGACAGAAGGAGCTCTATCACGACCCCGCGGTCGCATGCCGTTTTCACCAGCGCCTGGCGAGTGGGCAGGTCTTCTACGTCCCGGGAGTGGCGCTCGGGGGCTCTTCCCGCGGCGATGCCCGGGATCTTCGGCATGATTACGCCGTTCGTCGCGCGTGCCTGGGAGGAGCGCGCTTGCGCCGGCGTGGGAGTCTTGGAGGCCCTCGCGTCACCTTCGGCGGGGCGGCGATGAACCTTGGAAGGCCCCGCTCCACCCGCGAAGGACTTGGCTCCGCCTTTGGATTTGGCGACGTGTGGCCCGTTCACCAGGCGCACAACATCGCCGCCTCCCAAACTCCGGCTGCTGGATGGTGTTGGTGTTCGCGAGCAGCGCCCCGGGTCCTTCTGCGACCGGTCCGCTGCTCGCCCGCGTCGGGACGGCTGTCCGGCTTCCGACTGGCCAACCGCCACCGTCGTCTTCTTCTTGGGCGCCATGATGACGAAGAAGCGCCGAACTAACTGCTAAAGCCGATTCTCACAACTGCGCCCCCTACCTGGGCGCGCCAGAGATGTCGGTGCGGAACGACACTATGGATCACGAATCCCTACTACGGTTTGGCGGAGCGGCGGATCGTGGGAAGAGCGGATCTAACAGGTAGCACAGGTTCGTTTATCCAGGTCGGGCCGCAAGGATGCGTAAAACCCTACTCCCTGCTTTGGTGGATTGTATATCTGTGTTCTTTGAGCTAGCTATGGGCTGAGGAGGCTCCAAAAAGCGAATCCCTCCTGGTCCTCGGGCCTCCTTTTATAGAAAAAGGGGTTTGCCACAGTGGCACACAGGAGGTGGAAGGGTACAGTGATGCGAGGTTATCCCTCGCATTCCATGACCAAGGCGCATTTTAATGCGTCTTGCTTAGGTGTCCTTGCTTTATCGGGGAGGGGACAGATCTTCCTCGTCCGTTGCCGCTCCTTCTTGTGTCGACACGCGCCCTGGCCAGCGACGCTTGCGATGCCACATAGGTAGGTAGGCAGCTGAGGTGGCACAGTGGTGGGTCTTCACGAAGATCTGCATGCCGCCACGCAGGTGCCTGCCCAGCGGGTTGGGTCGGCAGCTGCATGTGAACGGCGGTGGAGGTTTAGTCGGCGTGGGCCTGATGGTGGCCTTGCGGGTGTCCTTGGCAAGGGCCTTGCCGAGGCCCCGGCAAGGGTCTTGCCGAGGCGCCTGCTGTCATGTTGGGGAACGTAGCAGAAATTCAAAATTTTCTACGCATCACCAAGATCAATCTATGGAGTAATCTAGCAACGAAGGGAAGGATTCGTGTCTCTGGCAGCCCAAAACCTCCAGTATATATAGGGGAGGGGAGGGGCTGCGCCCCCACCTAGGTTTCCACCCCTAGGGGTGGCGGCCAGCCTAGATCCCATCTAGGGGGCGGCCAAGGGGGAGGAGAGGGAGGCGCACCAGGTGGGCCTTAGGCCCATCTGCTAGGGTTTGCCCCCTTCCTCCCCTTGCGCCTTGGGCCCTTGTGGGGGGGGGGCGCACCAGCCCACCTGGGGCTGGTCCCCTCCCACACTTGGCCCATGCAGCCCTCCGGGGCTGGTGCTCCCGGTACATTACGATAAACCCGAAACTTTTCCGGCGACCAAAACAAGACTTCCGTATATAAATCTTTACCTCCGGACCATTCCGGAACTCCTCGTGACGTCCGGGATCTCATCCGGGACTCCGAACAACTTTCGGGTTACCGCATACTAATATCTCTATAACCCTAGCGTCACCGAACCTTAAGTGTGTAGACCCTACGGGTTCGGGAGACATGCAGACATGACCGAAACGTTCTCCGGTCAATAACCAACAGCGGGATCTGGATACCCATGTAGGCTCCCACACGTTCCACGATGATCTCATTGGATGAACCACGATGTCAAGGAGTTAATCAATCCCGTATATAATTCCCTTTGTCTAGCGGTACGATACTTGCCCGAGATTCGATCGTCGGTATCCCGATACCTTGTTCAATCTCGTTACCGGCAAGTCTCTTTACTCGTTCCGTAACACATCATCCCGTGATCAACTCCTTGATCACATTGTGCACATTATGATGATGTCCTACCGAGTGGGCCCAGAGATACCTCTCCGTTTACACGGAGTGACAAATCCCAGTCTCGATTCGTGCCAACCCAACAGACACTTTCGGAGATACCTGTAGTGTACCTTTATAGCCACCCAGTTACGTTGTGACGTTTGGCACACCAAAGCACTCCTACGGTATCCGGGAGTTGCACAATCTCATGGTCTAAGGAAATGATACTTGACATTAGAAAAGCTATAGCATACGAACTACACGATCTTGTGCTAGGCTTAGGATTGGGTCTTGTCCATCACATCATTCTCCTAATGATGTGATCCCGTTATCAACGACATCCAATGTCCATGGTCAGGAAACCGTAACCATCTATTGATCAACGAGCTAGTCAACTAGAGGCTTACTAGGGACATGGTGTTGTCTATGTATCCACACATGTATCCGAGTTTCCTATCAATACAATTCTAGCATGGATAATAAACGATTATCATGAACAAGGAAATATAATAATAACCAATTTATTATTGCCTCTAGGGCATATTTCCAACAGTCTCCCACTTGCACTAGAGTCAATAATCCAGTTCACATCGATATGTGATTAACACTCAAGGTCACATCCCCATGTGACTAACACCCAAAGAGTTCTGGGTTTGATCATGTTATGCTTGTGAGAGAGGTTTCAGTCAACGGGTCTGCAGCATTCAGATCCGTATGTACTTCGCAAATTTCTATGTCATCTTGTAGATGCAACTACTACGCTACATTTGGAGCCATTTCAAATAACTGTTCTACTTGGAGCTATTTCTAAATTGTTGCTCCATTATACGTATCCGGTATCTCTACTCAGAGCTATCCGGATAGGTGTTAAGCTTGCATCGACGTAACTCTTTACGTCGAACTCTTTATCACCTCCATAACCGAGAAACATATCCTTATTCCTCTAAGGATAATTTAGACCGCTATCTGGTGATCTACTCCTAGATCACCTTTGTACCCTCTTGCCAAATATGTGGCAAGGCACACATCAGGTGTGGTACTCAGCATGGCATACCGTATGGAGCCTATGACAAAAGCATAGGGGACGACCTTCGTCCTTCCTCTTTCTTCTGCCGTGGTCGAGCTTTAAGTCTTAACTTCATACCTTACAACTCAGGCAAGAACTCCTTCTTTGACTGATCCATCTTGAACACCTTCAAGATCATGTCAAGGTATGTGCTCATTTGAAAGTACCATTAAGCGTTTTGATCTATCCTTATAGATCTTGATGCTCAATGTTCAAGTAGCTTAATCCAGGCTTTTCCATTGAAAAACACTTTCCAAATAACCCTATATGCTTTCCAGAAATTCTACGTCATTTCTGATCAACAATATGTCAACAACATATACTCATCAGAAATTCTATAGTGCTCCCACTCACTTCTTTGGAAATACAAGTTTCTCATAAACTTTGTATACACCCAAAATCTTTGATCATCTCATCAAAGCATACATTCCAACTCCGAGATGCTTACTCCAGTCCTTAGAAGGATTGCTGGAGCTTTGCATACTTATTAGCATCTTTCAGGATTGACAAAACCTTCCGGTTGTATCACATACAACCTTTCCTCAAGAAAATCGTCGAGGAAACAATGTTTTGACATCCTATCTGCAAGATTTCATAAATAATGCAGTAATCGCTAATATAATTCCAACAGACTCTTAGCATCGCTACGAGTGAGAAAGTCTCATCGTAGTCAACTCCTTGAACTTGTCGGAAAACATCTTAACGACAAGTCGAGCTTTCTTAATGGTGATACTTACCATCATTGTCCGTCTTCCTTTTAAAATCCATATGTACCTAACAGCCTTACGACCATCAAGTAGTTCTTCCAAAGTCTACACTTTGTTTTCATATATGGATCCTCTCTCGGATTATATGGCCTCGAGCCATTTTGGAATCCAGGCCCACCATCGCTTCTCCATAGCTCGTAGGTTCATTGTTGTCTAGCAACATGACTTCCAAGACAGGATTACGTACCACTCTGAAGTAGTACGCATCCTTGTCATCCCTACGAGGTTTGGTAGTGACTTGATCTGAAGTTTCATGATCACTATCATAAGCTTCCACTTCAATTGGTGTAGGTGCCACAGGAACAACTTCCTGTGCCCTGCCACACACTAGTTGAAGAGACGGTTCAATAACCTCATCAAGTCTCCACCATCCTCCCACTCAATTCTTTCGAGAGAAACTTTTCCTCGAGAAAGGACCCGATTCTAGAAACAATCCCTTATTGCTTTCGGATCTGAGACAGGAGGTATACCCAACTGTTTGGGTGTCCTATGAAGATGCATTTATCCGCTTTGGGTTCGAGCTTATCAGCCTGAAACTTTTTCACATAAGCGTCGCAGCCCCAAACTTTTAAGAAATGACAGCTTAGGTTTCTCTAAACCATAGTTCATACGGTGTCATCTCATCGGAATTACGTGGTGCCCTATTTAAAGTGAATGTGGTTGTCTCTAATGCCTAACCCATAAACTATCGTGGTAATTCGATAAGAGACATCATGGTATGCATCATATCCAATAGGGTGCAGTTATGATGTTCGGACACACCATCATACTATGGTGTTTCAGGCTGTATTAGTTGTGAAACAATTTCCACAATGTCTTAATTCTGTGCCAAACTCGTAATTCAGATATTCATCTCTATGATCATATCATAGATATTTTATCCTCTTGTCACGACGATCTCTCACCTTCACCCTGAAATTACTTGAACCTTTCAATAATTCAGACTCGTGATTCATCAAGTAAATATACTCAACATCTACTCAAATCATCTGTGAAGTAAGAACATAACGATATCCACTACACGCCTCAGCACTCATTGGACTGCACACATCAAAATGTATTACTTCCAACAAGTTGCTTTCTAGTTCCATTTTACTGAAAACGAGGCTTTCAGTCATCTTGCCCATGTGGTATGATTTGCATGTCTCAAGTGATTCAAAATCAAGTGAGTCCAAACGGTCCATTTGCATGGAGTTTCTTCATGCATATACACCAATAGACATGGTTCGCATGTCTCAAACTTTTCAAAAACGAGTGAGCCCAAAGATCCATCAACATGGAGCTTCTTCATGCGTTTTATACCGATATGACTTACGTGGTAGTGCCACAAGTAGGTGGTACTATCATTACTATCTTATATCTTTTGGCATGAACATGTGTATCACTACGATCGAGATTCAATAAACCATTCATTTTAGGTGCAAGACCATTGAAGGTATTATTCAAATAAACAGAGTAACCATTATTCTCCTTAAATGAATAACCGTATTGCGATAGACATAATCCAATCATGTCTATGCTCAACGCAAACACCAATCTCGATGGTAGAGGGAGCGTGCGATGCTTGATCACATCAAGCTTGGGAAAAACTTCCAACACATATCGCCAGCTCACCTTTAGCTAGTCTCCGTTTACTCCGCAGCCTTTTATTTCGAGTTTACTAACACTTAGCAACCGAACCGGTATCTAATACCATGGTGCTACTAGGAGTACTAGTAAAGTACACATTAACACAATGTATATCCAATATACTTCTATCGACCTTGCCAGCCTTCTCATCTACCAAGTATCTAGGGTAATTCTGCTCCAGTGGCTGTTCCCCTTATTACAGAAGCACTTAGTCTCGGGTTTGGGTTCAACCTTGGGTTTCTTCACTAGAGCAGCAGCTGATTTGCCGTTTCATGAAGTATCCCTTCTTGCCCTTGCCCTTCTTGAAACTAGTGGTTTCACCAACCATCAACAATTGATGCTCCTTCTTGATTTCTACTTTTGTGGTGTCAAACATCGCGAATATCTCAAGGATCATCATATATGTCCCCGATATATTATAGTTCATCACGAAGCTCTAGCAGCTTGGTGGTAATGACTTCGGAGAAACATCACTATCTCATCTGGAAGATCAACTCCCACTCGATTCAAATGATTGTTGTACTCAGACAATCTGAGCACAAGCTCAACAATTGAGCTTTTCTCCCTTAGTTTGCAGGCTAAGAAAATCGTCGGAGGTCTTATACCTCTTGACGTGGGCACGAGCCTGAAATCCCAATTTCAGCCCTCGAAACATCTCATATGTTTCGCGACGTTTCAAAACGTCTTCGGTGCCTCAACTCTAAACCGTTTAACTGAACTATCATGTAGTTATCAAAATGTGTATGTCAGATGTTCGCAACATCCACAGACGACGTTCGAGGTTCAGCACACTGAGCGGTGCATTAAGGACATAAGCCTTCTATGAAGCAATGAGGACAATCCTCAGTTTACGGACCTAGTCCGCATAATTGCTACTATCAACTTTCAACTAAATTTTCTCTAGGAACATATCTAAACAGTAGAACTGAAGCGCGAGCTACGACATAATTTGCGAAGACCTTTTGACTATGTTCAGGATAATTAAGTTCATCTTATGAACTCCCACTCAGATAGACATCCCTCTAGTCATCTAAGTGATTACATGATCCGAGTCAACTAGGCCGTGTCCGATCATCACGTGAGACGGACTAGTCAACATCGGTGAACATCTTCATGTTGATCGTATCTTCTATACGACTCATGCTCGACCTTTCGGTCTTCTGTGTTCCGAGGCCATGTCTGTACATGCTAGGCTCGTCAAGTCAACCTAAGTGTTTGCATGTGTAAATCTGTCTTACACCCGTTGTATGTGAACGTTGGAATCTATCACACCCGATCATCACGTGGTGCTTCGAAACAACGAACTGTCGCAACGGTGCACAGTTAGGGGGAACACTTTCTTGAAATTATTATGAGGGATCATCTTATTTACTACCGTCGTTCTAAGTAAACAAGATGCAAAAACATGATAAACATCACATGCAATCAAATAATAGTGACATGATATGGCCAATATCATATAGCTCCTTTGATCTCCATCTTGGGGCTCCATGATCATCTTGTCACCGGCATGACACCATGATCTCCATCATCATGATCTCCATCATCGTGTCTTCATGAAGTTGTCTCGTCAACTATTACTTCTACTACTACAGCTAACGGTTAGCAATAAAGTAAAGTAATTACATGACGTTTATGTTGACACGCAGGTCATAAATAAATAAAGACAACTCCTATGGCTCCTGCCGGTTGTCATACTCATCGACATGCAAGTCGTGATTCCTATTACAAGAACATGATCAATCTCATACATCACATATATTGAAGGAAATACCCTAGAGGCAATAATAATGTTATTATTTTATTTCCTTATATCATGATAAATGTTTATTATTCATGCTAGAATTGTATTACCTGGAAACATAATACTTTTGTGAATACATAGACAAACTAAACGTCACTAGTATGCCTCTACTTGACTAGCTCGTTAATCAAAGATGGTTATGTTTCCTAACCATAGACATGTGTTGTCATTTGATTAACGGGATCACATTATTAGGAGAATGATGTGATTGACATGACCCATTCCATTAGCTTAGCACCCGATCGTTTAGTATGTTGCTATTGCTTTCTTCATGACTTATAGATGTTCCTATGACTATGAGATTATGCAACTCCCGTTTGTCAGAGGAACACTTTGTGTGCTACCAAACGTCACAACGTAACTGGGTGATTATAAAGGAGCTCTACAGGTGTCTCCAAAGGTAAATGTTGGGTTGGCGTATTTCGAGATTAGGATTTGTCACTCCGATTGTCGGAGAGGTATCTCTGGGCCCTCTCGGTAATGCACATCACATAAGCCTTGCAAGCATTGCAACTAATGTGTTAGTTGCGAGATGTTGTATTACGAAATGAGTAAAAGACTTGCCGGTAATGAGATTGAACTAGGTATTGAGATACCGACGATCGAATCTCGGGCAAGTAACATACCAATGACAAAGGGAACAACGTATGTTGTTATGTGGTCTGACCGATAAAGATCTTCATAGAATATGTGGGAGCCAATATGAGCATCCAGGTTCCGCTATTGGTTATTGACCGGAGACATGTCTCGGTCATGTCTACATTGTTCTCGAACCCGTAGGGTCCGCACGCTTAAGGTTTCGATGATAGTTATATTATGAGTTTATGAGTTTTGATGTACCGAAGTTAGTTCGGAGTCCCGGATGTGATCACGGACATGACGAGGAGTCTCGAAATGGTCGAGACATAAAGATTGATATATTGGACGGCTATATTCGGACACCGGAAGTGTTCCGGGTGATTTCGGAGAAAACCGGAGAGCCGGAGGGTTACCGGAACCCCCCCGGGAGAAGTAATGGGCCATATGGGCCTTAGTGGAGAGAGAGAGGGGCAGCCAAAGGTGGGCCGCGCGCCTCCTCCCCCCTGGTCCGAATTGGACTAGGAGAGGGGGGGGCGGCGCCCCCCTTTCCTCTCCCTCCCCACTTCTTTCCCCCTCCTAGTAGGAGTCCTACTCCTACTAGGAGGAGGACTCCTCCTTGGCGCGCCATAGGGCCGGCCGGCCTCCTCCCCTTGATCCTTTATATACGGGGGCAGGGCACCCCTAGACACACAAGTTGATCCACGTGATCATATTCTTAGCCGTGTGCGGTGCCCCCTTCCACCATAGTCCTCGATAATATTGTAGCGGTGCTTAGGCGAAGCCCTGCGACGGTAGTACATCAAGATCGTCACCACGCCGTCGTGCTGACGGAACTCTTCCCCGACACTTTGCTGGATCGGAGTCCGGGGATCGTCATCGAGCTGAACGTGTGCTAGAACTCGGAGGTGCCGTAGTTTCGGTGCTTGATCGGTCGGGCCGTGAAGACGTACGACTACATCAACCAAGTTAACGCTTCCGTTGTCGATCTACAAGGGTACGTAGATCACACTCTCCCCCTCTCGTTGCTACGCATCACCATGATCTTGCGTGTGCGTAGGATTTTTTTTGAAATTACTACGAAACCCACATATATATCATTCATCACATCCTTTGGCCATATCACATCACAAAACACTTGCTGCAAAAACAAGTTAGACGTCCTCTAATTGTTGTTGCAAGTTTTTACGTGGCTGCTATAGGTTTCTAGCAAGAACGTTTCTTACCTACGCCCAAAACCACAACGTGAATTGCTAATTTCTATTTACCCTTCATAAGGACCCTGTTCATCGAATCCGATCCGACTAAAGTGGGAGAGACAGACACCCGCCAGCCACCTTATGCAACTAGTGCATGTCAGTCGGTGGAACCGGTCTCACGTAAGCGTACGTGTAAGGTTGGTCCGGGCCGCTTCATCCCACGATGCCGCGCCGAATCAAGATAAGACTAGTAACGGCAAGCAAATTGACAATATCGACGCCCACAACTACTTTGTGTTCTACTCGTGCATAGTAACTACGCATAACCTAGCTCATGATGCCACTGTTGGGGAACGTAGCAGAATTTTAAAATTTTCTACGCATCACCAAGATCAATCTATGGAGTATCTAGCAACGAAGGAGGATTGAATCGTGTCTCTGCAGCCCAAAACCTCAAGTATATATAGGGGGAGGGGAAGGGGCTGCGCCCCCACCTAGGTTTCCACCCCTAGGGGTGGCGGCCAGCCCTAGATCCCATCTAGGGGGGCGGCCAAGGGGGAGAGAGGGGGCGCACCACTAGGTGGGCCTTAGGCCCATCTGAGCCTAGGGTTTGCCCCCTTCCACTCTCCCTTGCGCCTTGGGCCTTGGTGGGGGGCGCACCAGCCCACCAGGGGCTGGTCCCCTCCCACACTTGGCCCATGCAGCCCTCCGGGGCTGGTGGCCCCACTTGGTGGACCACCGGGACCCTCCCGGTGGTCCCGGTACATTACCGTAAAACCCGAAACTTTTCCGGCGACCAAAACAGGACTTCCCATATATAAATCTTTACCTCCGGACCATTCCGGAACTCCTCGTGACGTCCGGGATCTCATCCGGGACTCCGAACAACATTCGGTAACCACGTACATACTCTCTATAACCCTAGCGTCATGAACCTTAAGTGTGTAGACCCTACGGGTTCGGGAAACATGCAGACATGACCGAGACACCTCTCCGGTCAATAACCAACAGTAGGATCTGGATACCCATGTTGTCTCCCACATGTTCCACGATGATCTCATCGGATGAACCACGATGTCAAGGACTTAATCAATCTCGTATACAATTCCCTTTGTCCAGCGGTACGATACTTGCCCGAGATTCGATCGTCGGTATCCCGATACCTTGTTCAATCTCGTTACTGGCAAGTCTCTTTACTCGTTCCATAACACATCATCCCGTGATCAACTCCTTGATCACATTGTGCACATTATGATGATGTCCTACCGAGTGGGCCCAGAGATACCTCTCCGTTTACACGGAGTGACAAATCCCAGTCTCGATTCGTGCCAACCCAACAGACACTTGTCGGA
>NC_053027.1:481119156-481181038 GCF_003073215.2 Triticum urartu
CAAGCTTTGACTTTTTGGTGTCCTTGGATTATCTTGGGGGTGTCATGGGCATCCCCAAGCTTAGGCTCTTTCCACTCCTTGTTCCATGATCCATCAAAAGAATTCTCCCAAAACTTGAAAACTTCACAACACAAAACTCAAAATAGAAAATTCGTGAGCTCCGTTAGCGAAAGAAAACAAAAGACCACTTCAAGGTACTGTAATGAACTCATTATTTATTTATATTGGTGTTAGACCTACTGTATTCCAACTTCTCTATGGATTATAAACTATTATACTAGCCATAGATTCATCAAAATAAGCAAACAACACACGAAAAACAGAATCTGTCAAAAACAGAACAGTCTGTAGTAATCTGTAGCTAGCGCAAGATCTGGAACCCCAAAAATTCTAAAATGAATTGCTGGACGTTAGGAATTTATCTATTAATCATCTGCAAAAAGAATTAACTAAATAGGAGTCTTCAAGTAAAAATGACAGCAGTTCTCGTGAGCGCTAAAGTTTCTATTTTTTACAGCAAGTTCAACAAGACTTTCCCCAAGTCTTCCCAACGGTTCTACTTGGCACAAACACTAATTAGACACAAAAAAACACAACCAAAACAGAGGCTAAATAATTTATTTATTAATAAGCAGGAGAAAAAATCAAGGAATAAAAATAAAATTGGGTTTCCTCCCAACAAGCGCTATCGTTTAACGCCCCTAGCTAGGCATAAAAGCGAGGATAGATCTAAGTATTGCCATAATAGTAAGATAGATTATTAAAACTCATTTCATATTCTCTATGTTCAGCAGAAATTTTTCTTTGAGGCAAGCAAAAGTAATCAAATGACTAAATTTAACGGGACAAAAGTCCCCAAGATCAACCTTGGGAGGTATAGGTTCCTCCTTTGGTCCTTCATAATGCACAACCAATTCATCATTATAAGCATTCTTTTGACAGAACTTTGGAAGCCTATATTCAAGAGAATATCCTAGCTTATTATTTCGAATAGCCAAATCATCATTAAGTTCAGAAATTATATCAACTAAAACATAGGTAGGAAGCCTTCTTCTAAGATTTTCATTGAAAGCAACATAATCTAGAGATTGAAAATGCATTATTTCTTCTTGATCAAAGAGGATAGCCTCTATGGGAGGACGGCAAGCGTCCACCCTATAATGTGCAAAGATTTCTTTGGCTTCTCTTATTATGAATCTAAACTTATGTGCCAAAAAGATAGTAGCGGCATGCTTAACAGAAGAATCCTCAATATTAGAAAATTCCAGAAAAATCCTTTGTATGGAAGGATGCATGTGCATGAATTGTCTTTCAAGTTCAACTACAAGCATGGCAATAGCGTCCGCAAGACTACTAGTTCTGTGAAGGATAGAACTACCCATAGAAGGTAAAGCACCGGCACAAGTAAAGAAATCTTGAATAACTCCTTTTCCAATAATATTACCACTACCAACACGGAATTTTTTTGTATGAAAGATGGTAGGTTCTTTAGTAGGAGCATCAGAATTTTCCATGATATTGTTATCGCCCATATTGGCGATAACTTCCCCAATTTCAGACATAGAGACAAGCGAGCAAACTAGCACACGAGCAAACAAGAGGCAAGCGGAAAGGAGAAGGAGGATAGAAAGAGAGAGAGGGCGAATAAAACGGCAAGGGTGAATTAGGGGGAGAGGAAAACGAGAGGCAAATGGCAAATAATGTAATGCGAGAGATAGGGATTGTGATGGGTACTTGGTATGTTGACTTTTTGCGTAGACTCCCCGGCAACGGCGTCAAAAATCCTTCTTGCTACTTCTTGAGCTTGCGTTGGTTTTCCCCGAAGAGGAAGGGATGATGCAGCAGAGTAGCGTAAGTATTTCCCTCACTTTTTGAGAACCAAGGTATCAATCTAGTAGGAGGCCATGCTCAAGTCCCTCGTACCTGCACAATGCGATAGCTACTCACAACCAACACGATTAGGGGTTGTCAATCCCTTCATGGTCACTTACGAGAGTGAGATCTGATAGATATAATATTTTTGGTATTTTTGGTATAAAGATGCAAAGTAAAAAGTAAAGGCAAAGTAAAAAAAGCAAAGCAAGATTAAAGTGATGCAGATTGATATGATGAGAATAGACCCGGGGGCCATAGGTTTCACTAGTGGCTTCTCTCAAGAGCATAAGTATTCTACGGTGGGTGAACAAATTAATGTTGAGCAATTGACAGAATTGAGCATAGTTATGAGAATATCTAGGCATGATCATGTATATAGGCATCACGTCCGTGACAAGTAGATCGAAATGATTCTGCATCTACTACTATTACTCCACTCATCGACTGCTATCCAGCATGCATCTAGAGTATTAAGTTAAAAACAGAGTAATGCCTTAAGCAAGATGACATGATGTAGAGAGATAAATTCATGCAATATGAAATAAACCCCATATTGTTATCCTCGATGGCAACGATGCAATACGTGCCTTGTTGCCCCTTCTGTCACTGGGAAAGGACACCGCAAGATCAAACCCAAGGCTAAGCACTTCTCCCATGGCAAGAACTACCAATCTAGTTGGCCAAACCAAATGGATAATTCGAAGAGACTTGCAAAGATAACCAATCATACATAAAAGAATTCAGAGAAGATTCAAATATTATTCATAGATAGACTTGATCATAAACCCACAATTCATCGGTCTCAACAAACACACCGCAAAAACAAGATTACATCGAATAGATCTCCACAAGAGAGGGGGAGAACTTTGTATTGAGATTCAAAGAGAGAGAAGAAGCCATCTAGCTACTAACTATGGACCCGAAGGTCTGAGGTAAACTACTCACACTTCATCGGAGTGGCTAGGATGATGTAGAAGCCCTCCGTGATGACGACCCTCTTCCGGCGGAGCTTCGGAACAGGCCCCAAGATGGGATATCATGGATACAGAAAGTTGCGGCGGTGGAATTAGGTTTTTGGCTCCTGTTCTGATTGTTTGGGAGTACGTGTGTATATATAGGAGGAAGGAGTACGTCGGTGGAACACCGAGGGTCCCATGAGGCAGGGGGCGTGCCCCCACCCTCGTGACCTCCTCTTTGAGCCCCTGGAGTAGGGTCCAAGTCTCTTGGATCACGTTCGGTGAGAAAATCACGTTCCCGAAGATTTTATTCCGTTTGGACTCCATTTGATATTCTCTTTCTCTGAAACACTGAAATAGGCAAAAAAACAACAATTCTAGGCTAGGCCTCCGGTTAATAGGTTAGTCCCAAAAATAATATAAAAGTGGAAAATAAAGCCCAATATAGTCCAAAATAGTAGATAATATAGCATGGAGCAATCAAAAATTATAGATACGTTGGAGACGTATCAACCAGCCGGCCACGCCGGCACATATGGGTTGGCGCGTTGGGCGCGCTGCCGACCCAAATCTAAAAGAGGGCGGGCGCAGGACGGGCGGCCGATCCAAACGGATAAAAGCGGACGAAATCGCCGTCCGTTTGGGTCGGCCCGTTCGAGTTGCTCTCATATGCGACATCTTCGAGTTGTTTGGTTGCCTGCATGTGGACTTCCTGCATTAGGAGATCAACTTTGGCACGTTGTTTGGTTGCCTGCATTGTCTCGTCGCATACAACTACACGCTTTTTGGTTGCCCGCATGGGGTATGATTAAGAGCTAACACTTGTGTAAGTGCATCTAGTGCCACCCCTAGTTGGTTTTGGAGTATTGACGACAAACCTAGTTGAGGGACTAATGTGTTTGTGAGAATTGCAGGAAAACACAGGTAGAAGTCCCTCATTGATTCGGTTTCACTACCAGAGATGACCCCTAAAAATGTACGAAGACATTGAAGACAATGGTGGTTTATGAAGATATTCATATTGAAGACAATGACATGAGAAGACTCCCTATGAAGCTTTTGGAACTCAAAGACCTAGATCCTTCGTAGTTTTATTTCATTCATGTTGTGTCATAGGAACCACCGTACTGTTAAGTGGGGTCGAAGAGAACCATTCAGAATGACTGAAGTGATGCCAAATTCAAATCCTATGTCTTCGAGCGAAGACTTTGAGAGAAAATCTTGTCCAGAGTCAGACAAGTCAGCTTTACTTGTAGCCCAAGTAAAGTTGCCGTGTGAGTTCAAAATTCTACCGTTGGTACACGTGTCAGTTCCTTACTGACCCAGGGTCATTTCGGACAGATCAGGTCGGGTTGCCAAGTGGCTATAAATAGTCCACCCCCCACACCCTTAAATGGTTGGCTGCTCAGATTTCAGTGCACGGCTTTTGTCGTTTGAGAGCAACCCACCTCGAAGCCTTTGAAAGAAAAATTCCCAGTGAGGAGAAAAGCCCTAACCACCCAGAGCCAGAGTAAATTGGGCATCACTTAAGTCTTCGTGTCTGTGAGATCTGAAGACTTATTACACTTGAGGACTGTGCATCCTCCAGACGGTTAGGCGTCGCGTTCAGAGCATCCAAGAGAAATTGTGGATTGCCAGTGAATGAAGTCTATGAAGGTTTGGGAGTCTACCTTGAAGACTTACCAGAGTGATTGGGCGAGGACTAAGTGACCTTAGCTCAAGGAGAATACGGTGAGGACTTGGTGTCCTGAACTGTGTGTTCAGGATTGGGTGTCCGGGACTGTGTGTCCTAAGGTTTAAATACCTAGCCGCTCCAACCAGACGTACAGTTGTCACTACCACTGGAACTGGTCCAACATATCATTGTCTTCAACGAGTCACTGGTTTCATCTTCACTTCCTTTTTCTTACTATTACACATTGTGAAGCCATTGCATGCTTGTTTTATCTTTTGTCTTCACAACATGAATGTATGATCCGTTTGGCTTCATAACTTCTTCCTACTGATCCTTATTACACTGAAGGGTTTGTCATTGCGCTTTCCACTCTATTGAATACATGACCATGGCTGGCCTAGTGTAATCTAACTTCCGCTGCATAGTAATAGGCATAATCTTCACTGTTTGTCTTCATAACTCTCACGTTTTGAAGACTTTCATAAAAATCGCCTATTCACCCCCCCTCTAGTCGATATAACGCACTTTCAATTGGTATCAGAGCAAGGTGCTCCCTTGTTCTGTGTGATTCGGTTTAACCACCTGGAGTTTTAGCTATGTCGACTGCAGGGATAATCAAAGTCTCCGCTGCTTGTCCCGTCTTCGATGGAACTGAATATCCCTACTGGAAGAATAAGATGCGCATGCATCTTGAAGCCATTGACGTCGACCTATGGTATGTCGTCGAAAACGGGCGTTCCCAAGGCTGGAGAAGGTGTCACTGCTGCTGATGTCAAGAAGTTCGTTCAACTGGACTCTACTGCCAAGAATATCATCTGTGGTCATCTGACCAAAGGACAGTATGGCCGTGTGAGTGCTGAAGACATCCAAAGGTCTGGATTGGCTCTCCAAAGTTAATGAAGGCATATCAACCCAGAGAGATCAAAGAATCAGTGTCCTTCGCAATCTCTTCAACCGCTTCAAACGAAATGACAATGAGAATGTCCAGCACACATTTGACCGGCTCACTGACATCACAAATGAGCTTCAAGCCCTCGGCGCTACTGAGATCACCAAACATGAAATCGTCAAGACGCTGCTGAGATCACTTGATAGTTCGTTTGACATCCTGGCCCTGATGATTCAAGAACGTCCTGATTTCAAGACACTCGATCCGTCTGACATACTTGAGAGGCTCAACACACATGAGTTTCAGCTTTCTGAGAAAAGAGATATCTACGGTCCAAACTATGGGCGAACTCGTGCCTTGAAGGCAAAAGCTGTCTCCTCATCTGAAGAAGAATCTGACTGCAGTTCTGATGATCCTGAAGACATTGGAAGAGAACTTGCAATGCTAGTGAAGAAGTTCCAAAAATTCACCAAGAAGAAAGGCTTCAGAAAATCTTCACGATCAAGCTCAAGGAATGATGAAGTTTCTGCTCATGACTACAAGAAGAAAACATGTCACAAGTGCAAGAAAACTGGACACTTCATTTCTGAGTGTCCACAGTGGGACAATGAGAACAGAAGGAAGAAGAAGAGCAAGGAATATGATTCTGACGACAAGAAGAAGAAGAAATACTCAAAGTCTTCTTCCAAGTCTTCATCAAAGTCTTCATCACACAAGAAGAGCTCATCTGGCAAGGCACGTGCGTTTGTTGGCAAGGAGATGGATTCAGAGGAGGAGTCCGCATCTGAGGAGGCAGAGGGTGGAGTCTGAGGAGGAGTCTGATTCTGGCATTGCGAGTCTGGCTACAGCATACGTCGCCAAGTCCATCTTCAATACTGAAGACAATGACTGCATCACCGACACCGACGCAAATGACAAGAACGACTCCACTCCTACCTACTGCTTCATGGCACGCGGTGCCAAGGTAAACACACGCACAACTCGCTATGAAACATCCAGTGACGATGACTCTGAATGTGATTCAAAACCTAGCTACAAAACACTTGCTAAAATTGCAACTGAACAACAGAAAGCAATGGAACATATTCAAAAATTGTTAGACAGAAGCGATGATCTGTTGGGTGCTGAAATGACTCGATCTGAATCCTTAATTGAAGACATAAAAAAACTTCACGTTAAGTATCAGGAACTTGAAGATCGTCATGATACTCTCTCAACAACTCATGAAAAGCTTTCCTATGATTATCTTTAAAGGAAGCAAGAACTTGAGAAATTGAGGGTGGCTCATGAAGATCTTCAAAAGGAAAACGAGTCACTTCGCGCTGAACAGATCAGTCCCGCTCAGGAAGGATTTGAACCACCATGTCTTAAATACATTGAGCGTGATAATGCTGCTTCTATTGCTGAATGTTCCACTGCCACTACTGTTTCAATATCTTCAACTGTTGATGTGGTAACTAACCCCTCTGCTGAGGATACCACTGCTATTGCTGATGAGAATGCTAGGTTGAAGACATTGCTTGAAACAGGGATGTACAAAAGTCTGAAAGGGCATCAGACATTATGTGATGTCCTTAAGAAGCAGATTCTGAACCGAAACCCTAGGAAAGAGGGTGTTGGGTTCGTGAGGAAAATTAATGCAGATGGGTCTTACTGGAAACCTGAGCAGTACCCCAAAACCACATGGGTTGCTGCAAAGGAATTCTCAGCAGATCCATCCAATCTGTCTGGCTTCACTTGTGCTAACCCAATTATCATTGATGAATCCTTTGATGCAAACTATAAACTGTTTAAGAATCAGAATGATGAAGTGTTTGCCAGGTACATTGGTACTAACTGCAGGAATGGACCGCCTATGAAGAAGATCTGGGTTCCGAAAACATGTCTGGAAAATCTTCCTGTGAATGTCTTCGTGACACCTCACTTGAAGAAGACAAACCTCAGACCAAAGGCTTCATATGGTTCAAATGCTTTATACAAAGAGAGGACTCACCTGAGTCGCACTAACGCAAATGTTTTGCAGGGGAACCATACTCAGGCATATGAATATGAGAGTGGTTCATCGAACCGTCATGTTCATATGACCAAAAATTATTCTGCTTATTCCTATGAGTATTATTGTCCACCTGCTAGACTGTTTGCTAAGGTTTCAAAGCCAAAATTCTCAGATGCTGCACTTAGACTTATAGCTTCTAAGCCACCCTTGAAGATGTGGGTGGTTAAGAAAGCTTAACTCTCCTTTGCAGGGAAAGGTCTCCAGCACAAAAACAAAATCTTCTGATGCTATTGCTGGGGACCATAAAAATCTTGTGGGGCGCAAGATAAAATGCCCAAATGGCATCATTATGTACTTCGTTCCTGAATCGCATGCTACTCTCCCCATTAGTCCTAATCTGGATCTAAGTTTTCATAACCCACTGGTTCGTCAAATTTTTATGCTTCACAACACTCTTCGTGAAGCCTATCCCCCTAACTGCACTGTAGGGTACGATACCAGCGACTTCAAAGTCTTCAGAATGGATTATTGACAGTGGGTGTACAAATCACATGACTGGCAGAAGAAGCCTTCTTATGGACTCAACTTTACGTCCATCCGACAAGAGCCACATTACATTCGCTGACACTGGTAAAAGTAAGGTATTGGGTCTAGGTAGAGTTGCAATCTCAAAGGATCAACACATGGATAAAGTCATGCTTGTTGAATCCCTTGGCTTCAACTTAATGTCTGTCTCAATGCTTTGCGATTTGAATATGATTGTAATGTTTGGCAAATATCGCTGCCTGGTGCTAATGGAATCCGACAAATCTCTAGTGTTTGAAGGGTATAGGAAAGGTGATTTGTATGTGGTAGATTTCTCAGCAGGACCACAACTTGCAGTATGTCTTCTTGCAAAAGCTTCAGAATGCTGGCTTTGGCATCGAAGGCTTGGGCATGCTGGCATGAGGAACCTTCATACCCTTGCGAAGAAAAAGCACGTCATAGGCATCGAAGGCGTCAAGTTCAAGAAAGATCACTTATGCGGTGCCTGTGAAGCAGGGAAGATGACAAGGGCAAAACATCCTTCGAAGACAATCATGACCACTACTCAACCCTTCGAATTGCTTCACATGGATCTTTTCGGTCCCACTCACTACTCAACTTTTACTACTTCTGCATGCCTCTATGGCTTCGTAATTGTTGATGATTATTCTAGATATACTTGGGTGCACATAATCCTTTACAAGACTGAAGTGCAGGATGTCTTTAGACGCTTCGCAAATCGAGCTATGAACAATTTTGGCGCCAAGATAAAGCACATCAGAAGTGACAATGGCACTGAATTCAAGAACACTGGCCTTGATACATATCTGGATACCTTGGGCATCACACATGAATTCTCAGCTCCATACACGCCACAGCAGAATGGCGTCGTCGAACGCAAGAACAGAACACTCGTTGAGATGGCCAGAACAATGCTAGATGAATACAAGACTCCAAGAAAATTCTGGACTGAAGCCATTGATACTGCATGCCATACAATCAATCGTGTTTATCTTCACAAGCTCCTGAACAAGACATCCTATGAACTCCTAACTGGCAAGAAGCCAAATGTCAGTTATTTCAGAGTATTTGGCGTAAAATGCTGGATCAAGGACCCACACCACACCTCAAAGTTTGCTCCAAAGGCACATGAAGGCTTCATGCTTGGATATGGAAAGGATTCGCACTCCTACAGAGTCTTCAATCTCTTCCACTACAAAGTGGTTGAAACAGTGGATGTGCGATTTGATGAAACCAATGGATCACAAAGAGAGCAATTGCCAAATGTGCTAGATGAAGTTCCAGCAAATGAATCAATCAAGCTTATGGGAACTGGAGAAATTGTACCCTCTGAAGCTCAACCTGAAGAAGAACTTATCATCTCAGCCCCTGATCCACATGAAGACAATGCTCAGACTGAAGATATACCTTCAAATGACCACATAGATCAGCAAGAGCAAAGTCTTCGCACCACACACCCTCGTGTTGCAAATGAAGTACAAATTGACAAAATACTAGACAGCATCAATGCACCTGGTCCACTCACTCGTTCAAGGGCAACTCAGCTAACAAACTTCTGTGGGCATTTCGCATTCGTCTCAATATCAGAACCCAAGAAAGTTGAAGAAGCCTTCATGGAACCTGAATGGATTCAAGCTATGCAAGAAGAGCTTCAACAGTTTGAGCTGAATAATGTATGGGAACTGGTTAAGCACCCTGATCCACGGAAGCACAACATAATAGGCACCAAATGGATATACCGCAACAAGCAAGATGAGCATGGTCAAGTTGTCAGAAACAAAGTTCGTCTAGTTGCTCAAGGATATACTCAAGTGGAGGGCATTGACTTCGATGAAACATTTGCTCCTGTGGCTAGGCTTGAAGCCATACGCATACTACTGGCCTATGCAAATCATCATAACATACTTCTCTATCAGATGGATGTGAAAAGTGCCTTTCTCAATGGCAAGATTGAAGAAGAAGTGTATGTTGCACAACCACCTGGCTTTGAAAATCCAAAACATCCTGATATGGTATACAAGCTCAACAAGGCACTGTATGGCCTCAAACAAGCCCCTAGGGCCTGGTATGATACACTCAAGTACTTTCTGAAAAGCAAAGGCTTCATACCTGGTTCCCTGGATCCCACTCTTTTCACGAAGACATATGATGGTGAACTGTTTGTGTGCCAAATATATGTGGATGACATTATCTTCGGCTGCACCAATCAGAAGTATAGTGAAGAGTTTGGATACATGATGCAAGAGCAATATCAGATGTCCATGATGGGGGAGCTGAAGTTCTTTCTCGGTCTTCAAATATGGCAACAACGCAACGGCATCTTCATATCTCAAGAGAAATATCTTAAAGAGTGCCTGAAGAAGTTCGGTATGCAAGACTGCAAAGGCTTCACAACACCAATGCCAGCCAAGCATAATCTGGGTCCCAACGACAATAGTAAAGAGTTCGATCAAAAGGTATACCGCTCCATGATTGGGTCTTTGCTTTATTTATGTGCATCTAGGCCAGATATCATGCTTAGTGTTTGCATGTGTGCTCGATTTCAAGCGACACCAAAGGAGTCACATCACTTAGCTGTGAAGCGAATTCTTCGATATTTGGCTCACACCCCAACTCTAGGATTATGGTATCCAAAGGGCTCAGAGTTTGATCTGGTTGGATTTTCAGATGCTGATTATGCTGGTGACAAAGTTGATCGCAAATCTACATCAGGCACATGTCATTTTCTGGGACGATCACTTGTATGTTGGTCTTCAAAGAAGCAGAACTGTGTATCTCTCTCCACTGCTGAATCTGAATACATTGCTGCTGGATCTTGCCGCGCTCAGCTTCTGTGGATGAAGCAAACACTCAAGGATTATGGCATTCATCTGAAGCAAGTGCCACTTTACTGCGACAACGAAAGCGCCATCAAGATTGCCAACAACCCAGTTCAGCACTCGAAGACAAAGCACATTGAAATTCGTCATCACTTTCTCAGAGATCATGTTGTGAAGGAAGACATTGATATCATACACGTCAACACTGAAGAGCAATTGGCAGATATCTTCACAAAGCCCTTGGATGAGAAGAGATTTTGCAAGTTACGGTGTGAGCTAAATATCTTGGAATCCTCAAATGTCTTGTGATCAGGCACACATCCTAACACTTATGCATATTGATGACTTAGATGTGCAACACACGAAGTAGCGTATATCTTCAATCAATGAAGACATACATTCTAAGTGTGAATACATTAATGTGGAATTTGACTTCGGAGCGCCACGATAATTGTGCGCCGTGTCTGGGTCTAATACTTCCTATACGGTGGGTAACGCCACCACCAAACGTTCCATTTTGAAGTGTTTCTCTCATGGCGTCACCTCTCAATGTCTTCACAATTGGTTTGGCTTCATTCTCTGTATGTCTTCATGATTATCTTCACTGCGTTGATTATATGGATATATATGTGCTGATGTTCTGTCCTCTACAGCATTCACTTATAGCTATGTCTTCTTGGTTGAATCTTTTGAACTAAGTGAATGTGATCGGACCCTAACCTCTCTATGCTTTCTATCTCAAACTCTATCTCTCCAAGTCATATGCATTCTGTTGAAACTGTCGAATGTCTTCACTGTGTCCTTGTCAGCCGAAGACATTGAGACAACCATAAAAGTCAGTTTTAATGCTCATTCCTCCACATAAGATCCGGAGAAGCAGAAACGACCGCCCGATAATTTAGGCGTGCGTGGGACGTGGAACAAATCCCGATAATCTAACTGGCCACGCGTGCCTCAAATGCGAACCGCCAGGGGTACCTGCGTAATAGCGCAGTGCCGCCTCTATCCCTATAAATATACGATTCACTGCGGTCATTATCTCCTTCTTCCACCCTCGAACGAACCCTAGCGCCACCGCTAGCACTCGACGACGCCGGCGACGAAGCGCTTCACTGCCGCAACCTCTCCGACGCCGTTTTCACGCCGACAGCGGACATCACTTTCTCCGCCGTCGCCGTAGGTGTCTTCCGTCGCCAAGTTAGGGCACGGAGGATCGAACTGCTCGGCCTCAAATCTCACTTCGTCTAGCAGTTCCAAGTGTGGTAAATAAAACCTCTTTTTACAGCTTCTTTTGATCCTACAGTTCAATCACTTTCTGCCATAAGAAGTTTCTCTTCACACCAGTTAAATCTCTCGCTGCATCTCATAACATGCCTAGTATATTCACTTGTACTTCATAAAGTAGTTAGATTCCTCACTTGTACTGATCTATGGGTTCGTACAAATCTGGAACCAACTTCTTATCTATAAGTGAATGTCTTCGCATAATGAGGTCAATGTCTTCTAAACCGATTTATCTTCAAAATCTTCTGAGAATGCATATGACCTCTTCCCCTTCCCTCGCACCTTAATGCTGTCACAGGTACATGTCCGTGGGAGAATCCTTCGGTTCTCATAGTCTGCATTCATTTGCAGAGTACTTGCAGCATCACATCAACTCGCCTGAAGCCAGTTCTTGCAGAAGGAAGCCCTTGAAGCCTTTGAACATCTTGAAGCCTTCCAAGTTATCCATGGCTTCAGAAACAGCAGCAAGGAAGGGAGGCAGACAGCGACGTGGTGAAACTACCAAAGATCTGCCTGATGAATTGGCAGAGATGTACAAAACTGATCCTGAAGAAAGCTATGGTCAGCGCAAGACACGAATCCAATGGATTCGAAGATATTGGGCAGAGCAATGGTTCCACTACCGCTTCGTCACTCAGGAATATGCGGAGAAGTGCGCCATCAAGAGACCGTGGGGAGATGTATTATACAAAAATCTCGTACCCAAGTCCAAAGACGAAGCCATTGCTCAAGGATTCTATCCATGCATGGTGAGAGGACCACAGCCAGCTGAGGCACATCCGTCATCACTTCTCTGGTGCCGCGATGATAATCTCTTCAAGCGCAACTTTCAGTTTGCACAACAGTCAGCGAAGATAAACAAGAAGAAATTTGGGCTTGACTTCAACCCTGGTCCCTCCTCACCAAGAGCAGATGGCACACGCAACGCCAATCCCAATATCATCGGGCCGTATGCCAATCTTGCAGGCCTCATCACTCGCATCCTAGTCCAAGGGACTGCTGTGAATGACCCTCCAGCAGATACTGAGTCAGATGACGCCCCTGCTGCTCTGAAGCCAAAGCAGAAGAAGCCAAAAGCTCCAAAAGCTTCAAAGCCAGCCGCTTCTCCCAAGATCGCAAGAGTGAAGCCTTTAGCAACTGCACCTCCTGAAGCCAGTGTGCAGTCAGAAGGCTTATCACGAGTGTCCAAGCCCCAAAAAGCCAAGAAGCCTCAGCCACACACAGGCAAAGAGCTCACAGCTGTTGACATTCTGCGCTGCGAAGCCATTGATCTCTCAAGTGATGAAGATCTTGGAGATGATGCTCTTGAGCAGCTCATCAAGAGCAAGGAGGAGGCTGGAATCTTCAACAATCTGCCTCTGTTTGATGTCGCCATCATCCACAACTTCATCGATGAATGGTTTGACACACCAGACATAAGCTTCAATGATCTGTAGCTACCCATAGGCCTCAGCGTTGCCTTTCAAGGTGCAATCGCTTCAGAACTTGCAATAGCCCAGCGAATTGTAGAACTGAAGCAGAAAATTGATCATGAAAAGGCTCAGTTCAAGAAGCACGTGGCCAAGCTCAGTGTGCAAGAAGTAAAAAACTTCAAGATCATGTTGCACGAGCTGAAAGAAAACTTCCTGAAGACGCGTGCCGAAGCTCAAGGCTCACGAGAACGCATGAAGACTTTGGCTGAACGTTGCGTGCAAGCCTACAATGAGGCAGAAAAGCGCAAGGCACTTGGGCGTCCCGGCATTGACCCAGGATGGCCGCGAAGAAGAAAAAGAAGGCGGCTGTGCCCGAACCTGAAGCGCCAAGGTCAGAACCTGATGCTCCGATTGTCTTCCCCGCTGCAACGACTGGCTCGAAGCCAAAGAGTCAATCAACCGCCTCACAGCACAAGAAGACACGGACTGCAGAGGCTAAGGCTAAGAAGAGAAAACATTCTGAAGCCTCTCCTTCTGAACCCATTATCAAGAAGCGCAAGACCAAGAAATCTCGGGCTGCTCCCACAGAGCCCCTGATAGTTGAACCACTCTGCGTCCGCTATCCTGACGCAGATCGTCAGATGACAGTGCATGAGCCTGGTTACATAGAGGCTCCGCACGCTGAAGACATTCCAGCAGCCAACCCTAATGCTGCTGAAGACATTGGTCCCCAAGACAATGTGCAAGGTGATGCAGCCCTTCCTCAGCTTGAGACAAGCGAACAGATCAGTATTGGTCGTCCATTGACGCCAATCACACAAGATGCGTCGTGGGCAGATCGCCCACAGGAGGAAGATGAGCCCCAACCCACTGCAACTCCACCGGCGCCTACCCTCCATAGGCTTCGCAGAGGGCCAAGGGCTCAGGCTGTTGAAAACATTCCGGCTGCATCAGCCGAAGAGCAAGCAGAAATACCACAAGCTCCAACTTCCCCGCACCAACAAGAAGCAGTTCTCAAGGAGAACGTGCCTGAAGCTGAAAATGTTGAGGCTGCCACAAACAACGCCGAAGAAAATGTGGAGCCCTCCCCAACAACAGCTTCAGAAGACACCGAAGCTACTGCTCCTGAACATTCTGTGCCTGAGTCTGCTGCCGGACCACAATTCCACTATCACATTGCGCACAGGCCCCAGGTCCAGAAGCCGATCCCACGACTACCAAGGTTCCCAGGTCCTGCATCAGCTCCTGGTTCCTTCAACATCAACGGCTTCAGGGCAGATAACACGTTTTTCGACCGCTCCAAGAACCCTTATTCAAGGGAACGGATTGTATCAGATAGGTTCTGGAGCCATCAACAGCGCAGCTATTATTCATGCATCCTCTACAACCAAGGCCGCATCTTTCCTCACAAGCGCCTTGAGGTTGAAGTTGTTGAAGGTCTGCCTGGTCTAGAAGAAGCATTGGATTGCTTCAAGCAAGTGGGTTTGCTGCCATTTATCACTGACGAAGAGCACTGGAACGAAGAGCTTCTGCTCCAGTTCTATGCCACTTTGCATATCAAAGGCTATAACAGAGATCCGAAGACATGGATCCTGGAGTGGATGACAGGCAATATCCATCATGAAGCCAATGCTTTCGACTTAATTGAGCTTACCGGCCTTCCCACTCCTGGCGAATTCTTTGAAGAAGGGTGCCAACTCCATGCTGAAGCCATTGAGAGCATATTTCAGCGTCCTGAGCCAGATATGAGTCAAATGCTCTCAATGATGAAGCCATTTCCTCCAAATGCACCCTATCCAACTAGGTTCTTCGTTGAAGACTTAGAGTACCTGCCCAGAACAATATATCACATCATAAGGCGGACTCTTTGGCCAGTCAAGGGACACTCTCGATATGCAACGATTGATGGTGCAATGAAGACTCTCATCTTCTGCATTCTTCATGGCAAATGCTTCAATGCACAGGATCTCTTCATCCGTCAATTTGCTGCGTCTGCTTCAGAAGTGTTTGGCTTAAAGTTTTATGCTCCTTGGGTTATGAGGCTAATCAAGCTTCACTCTGCAATCTCCTATCAACCCTCAGCTCGCAATCATAGGATATTTTTGCCCGATATGGACACATCTGCTGAAGCAATATATCCAGAGCCGGCCAAGCAACCACTAAGTCTTCAGAATGCAGAACACCAGAGCTTCACTCAAAATATTGAAGGTGTTGAAGCTCTCTCTCGCGTGTATCCAATGGCTGGCACCACACGTGCCCCTGCCTCAACTGAAGCCACCAACAGCACAGCTGCAAAGAGACCCAAGAAGCGCACTCGTGCACTCAATGACAGAGAGCTTCTTGTGGCTCTTCACCAAAAGCAAGATAGGCATCACAACTGGCTCAAGAGGCAGATGAGAAGCATCATGCAAGACGTCAATCGCCTCAGAAATATGGCAACCAAGAATGCATTTGTCACACACGAGACCTGTCGCCGCACTTGGAAGGGCCTCACCATGATGTGCCCTGAAGCTGAACTGCATGAGGATGGCTTCACAGAGCACTTCAAATTTGACTCCACGCCTCCAAGAAGAGCGGTGATGCACAGCACACCATCACTTGAAGAATCAGAGTTCTCTTCTTCTGCTGCCACCGTGTCTGCCCGTATTATTGAAGAAGAAGACGACGCGACATCATCTCCACCTGCTTCAACGCGCGTCGAATCTGCACCAAGCTCGTCTGCACCACCGCCAAACAACTCCACCGACCCTGCTGCGCCTGGGAACGCGTAGAAACCTCTATGTCTTCAAACCTTTTTGGTCATCACTGACAAAAGGGGGAGAAGCATATGATGGTTATAGTCTTCAAGCGGGTCACTTTGGGCGGATACCACTATATTTTGCTACAATTTTGCTTCATGCTTACAACTCCCGTTCTTGCTATATTTGCTTCTTGAGTTGTAACACTTAGCCTTGATGGCCGTCTGCTACCTGCTTGTCACTCCGTTATGCGAAGATAAATTCCGCATGTGCGATGATAAATTCCGCACTTATCTCTTACTGCAGACGTCCATTTTCCATTATGCATGACATTATCTTCATATACTTTCACATGCATAGTGGATTGTCATCATAAGTTGAAGTGGATCTCCACAAGTACAACCTGCCATGTGCATTTGCATTCAAAAGGCAAATTACTTATATGCACATCTTCAGGGGGAGCCCTTGCAGCTTATGAAGACAAATTCCTTTACTATTTCACAAATTATGTTCCCCGTTGAAAACTTCAACTAGTTTGTCATCAATCACCAAAAAGGGGGAGATTGTAAGTGCATCTAGTGCCACCCCTAGTTGGTTTTGGAGTATTGACGACAAACCTAGTTGAGGGACTAATGTGTTTGTGAGAATTGCAGGAAAACACAGGTAGAAGTCCCTCATTGATTCGGTTTTACTACCAGAGATGACCCCTAAAAATGTACGAAGACATTGAAGACAATGGTGGTTTATGAAGATATTCATATTGAAGACAATGACATGAGAAGACTCCCTATGAAGCTTTTGAAACTCGAAGACCTAGATCCTTCGTAGTTTTATTTCATTCATGTTGCGTCATAGGAACCACCATACTGTTAAGAGGGGTCGAAGAGAACCAGTCAGAATGACTGAAGTGATGCCTAATTCAAATCCTATGTCTTCGAGCGAAGCCTATGAGAGAAAATCTTGTCCAGAGTCAGACAAGTCAGCTTTACTTGTAGCCCAAGTAAAGTTGCCGTGTGAGTTCAAAATCCGACCGTTGGTACACGTGTCAATTCCTTAGTGACCCAGGGTCATTTCGGACAGATCAGGTCGGGTTGCCAAGTGGCTATAAATAGTCCACCCCCCCACAACCTTAAAGCGTTGGCTGCTCAAATTTCAGTGCACGGCTTTTGTCGTTTGAGAGCAACCCACCTCGAAGCCTTTGAAAGAAAAATTCCCAGTGAGGAGAAAAGCCCTAACCACCCAGAGCCAGAGTAAATTGGGCATCACTTAAGTCTTCGTGTCTGTGTGATTTGAAGACTTATTACACTTGAGGACTGTGCATCCTCCAGACGGTTAGGCGTCGCGTTCTGAGCATCCAAGAGAAATTGTGGATTGCCAGTGAACGAAGTCTGTGAAGGTTTGGGAGTCTACCTTGAAGACTTACCAGAGTAATTGGGCGAGGTCTGTGTGACCTTAGCTCAAGGAGAAAACGGTGAGGACTGGGTGTCTTGGACTAAGTGTCCTTGACTGGGTGTCCGGGACTGTGTGTCCTTCGGTTTAAATACCTAGACGCTCCAACCAGACGTACAGTTGTCACAGCAACTGGAACTGGTCCAACAAATCATTGTCTTCAACGTGTCACTGGTTTCATCTTCACTTCCCTTCATTTACAGTTAATCATTGTGAAGCCATTGCATGCTTGCTTTATCTTTTGTCTTCACAACATGAATGTATGATCTGTTCGGCATCATAACTTCTTCCTACCTGATCCTTATTACACTGAAGCTGTTTGTCATTGCGCTTTCACTCTATTGAATACATGACCATGGCTGCCCTAGTGTAATCTAACTTCCGCTGCATAGTAATAGGCATAATCTTCACTGTTTGTCTTCATAACTCTCACGTTTTGAAGACTTTCATCAAAATCGCCTATTCACCCCCCCTCTAGTCGATATAACGCACTTTCAGGAACAATCAAAATTATAGATACGTTGGAGACGTATCAGCATCCCCAAGCTTAATTCCTGCTCGTCCTGGAGTAGGTAAATGCTAAAAACAGAATTTTTGATGTGGAATGCTTTCTAGAATATTCTTCAATGTATTTTTCTCTATTGTGGCATGAATGTTCAGATCTGAAAGATTCAAGATAAAAGTTTACTGTTGACATAAAAATAGTAATACTCCAAGATGCTAATTAAGCAATTATGTCTTATTAAAATACCATAGACAAAGAAAACTTATCCCTACAAAGTCATATAGTTTGGCCATGCTTCATTTTCGTCACACAAAATGCTTTCATCATGCACAACCCCGATGACAAGCCAAACAATTGTTTCATACTTAGCCTTTTCAAACTCTTTCAACTTTTACGCAATATATGAGCGCGAGCCATGGACATAGCACTATGGGTGGAATAGAATATGATGATTGAGGTTGTGTGATAAGACAAAAAGGGAGAAAGTCTCACATTGACGTGGATAATCAATGGGTTATGGATATGCCCACTGTCATGGTTCTAAGACTGACAGTAGAATAGGGGGGTAAGAATGTAGAGGCAAGATCCTAGCTATGGAGGAGTTGTACACACGAGTTTCACGAGTTCAGGCCCTTCTCGGAGGAAGTAACAACCCTACGTCTCGGAGCCCGGAGGCGGTCGACTGAATATATGTGTGTGTGAATTACAGAAAGTGCGAACCCCTGTCCCAGAGGAGGGGGTGGCTTATATAGAGTACGCCAGGACCCCAGCTCCCTTCTGTTACACAAGGTTCAATGCTCATAAAGGAGGGGCGTTACTGGTAACGTCTGTAGTAAAGTGTTGTAAATGCCCATAAAGCTATGGTTTAAGTCCTGACCGTTGCAGAGTGGAGGGTTTCTCATCTTCTGGTGGTCGAGTGTCTTCAAGGTGGTCGAGTGAGCACATCTTCACGGTCGAGTGGATGATGGTTTCTCTTCGACTGCTTCTGATTCTTTGCAGAGATGTCCTTGGGGAGGGTATGTTGGACAGATCCATGACCCTACCCTAAGTACATAGCTTCATAATTAGCCCCCGAATGGATTAGGGTTTGAGTGAGGAAGGAGTTGGGAACACTTCCAACCCATTCTTTGTGCTATGAGTATATTTTGTTCTGGATCAATGAGTTGAGGTGACAACGTCGACTCCTTTCTCAGTCGCCTTGGTCCATTCTTGGTTTTTGTCGAGTGAATTTTCACAGTAGAATTCCGAATGATGATGTAGAGGATGTTTGTCTTCAGTCTGACAGGTTGCTTTGCTCTCCGCGGATTTCGTGGGATTCGGATTTTGGGAAGTGCGCCAGACGGACGGAACCGAGGTTATCGGGACGGATTAGGCAAGTCTCCTCGATCCCCGCGCCACCTTTTCGCCACGTACTGTGCGCGCGACTGTTGCGGGATTTGTTTAGATTGTCTGGGTCCACCAGTCAGTCACTCGGGGGACGACCTTATAAAAGGCCCCGGACCAGGCCTCTGCCCCGTGCGCTCCCATTCTCTCTTCTTCTTCTCCCGATCTCTCCGCCACGCTCGCCTCCGCCCTCGTTGCCGGACTCTCGCTCGAGCTCGACCCGTCACCATGGGGAAAGAGAAGACGGTGGCGCTGGAGCGCGCGAAGAAGGCGACCGCGAAGGCGAAGGGCAAGCGGACCAGCCGGGGCGGATCCTCGTCGAGATTCGGCCTGCCGCCAGGCTGGATCCAGGGCGACTGGATCCGCTCGACAATCACCCAGGATGACCTCAACGACCTGGTGGAGGGGGGACTGATCCCCCACAAGTCAGCACGACTCCCGGGGAACAAAACCGAGCCGCAGCCAAGGAAGGCTGAGTGTGTTCTCCTCGCCACCCACGTAGATCGCGGATTCTCACTGCCTCCCCATCCTTTCTTCCGGGTTTTTTTGAATTTCTTTGGGGCTCAACTTCACCATTTCACTCCAAACACCATAGTCTATCTGGCTGCTTTCGTGTCGATGTGTGAAAATTTCTTGGGCTGTCGACCGCACTGGGGTCTTTTCAAACACATCTTCACCTGCCGCTCCCAGTCGGTCAAAAAGGCCAATTCGAGTGACGAGAGGACACAAGTGATCTAGATGTGCGGGGGTTTGGGGGATCCAGATGAGGAGCAAGAGTACCTTCCCAGCCATGATCCTTCCCGACTCGGTCCGGGGCTGGCAGTCGACTTGGTTCTACTGCAAGGATCAGCCGACCCCGGGTCAGTCGACTGGACTTCCTCCCTTTTCCTTGGCTCGAGTGGAGAAGCCCGCCCCCTGAAGGTAGTTCCAGAAGAGAAGGCGCAGGTCAAGGTGCCGGTCGAGCGGGTCGTCCAACTCTTTCGTGACGGGGTGACCGGAATGGACCTGCTGGAGGTCTTTCTCGGTCGATGCATCCAACCGCTTCAGGCGCGTGATCATCCGATGTGGATGTACTCTGGGCTCGAAGATTCCACTCGGATCCACCCGAAGGATGTCAGCGAGGATACCTTGGAGAAGTGGTTGATGGGGATCACCAGCAACAAAGACAACCCTCGGGGGTCTAGGAGGGTGATTCCATTCGACAACTCGCGCCAGCCGGAGCAGGTATAATTCTGTTTTATCAAGTATCTTTCCGATTCACCGTGTGACATCTTGTTTATGGTCGACTGAATTTCCTTTGATCGTTGTCCTTCAGGCCCTCATCGACATGTACTCAATGCCCACGGAGTGTAGGAACAAGACGTCGAGGAAGAAGCGAGCGGGGGCGAGAGCGCGAGGGGCACTTGGATGCCGAGGAGGACAAGGAGAGTTACGAATCGACTGATGACGAAGAAGTCGACTCGCCTCCTCGCAGGGAGAGGAGATCCAAACACGCTCACAACCCGGCGAGCGCTCCGGACTTGGTGGCCGCGCCAATTGGACAGTCTTCGAAGCATCCCAGGACGTCTTCCCCAACGCCGACTGAGAAGGCTCCAAAGTAGTCCAAAGTTGTGCCGCCTCCAGTGCCGAAAGCACCGAAAGCCACCTCCTCTAAACTGCCAAAAGCTCTGCCCAGGATCAAAGTGACCGTCCCTACTATCTCTGGGTAATCATCTGACTTGTCCTTTTCGTCGACTCGATTGACCGGACGTAACCGATTGAATGTGGGTCTTTGCAGTGCTGCTACGTCAGGAACCTCTTCTCTCCAGTACCGGGACGAGGAGATGGAAAATGCGGTAACCTCCAACCCAGGTATAAACTCTTGCGATTTTATTCTTGATTCTTTGGTCGATTGCGTTCTAGTGGTTCACTTGGGGTCAAATGATCTGCCTTGCAGCTCCACCCAACGTCATCGATCTTCGAGATGACGATGAAGACATGGCTCTTAAGCCCAGGAAGAGCAAGAAGGTAGCAGCTGGTAGGATGTCTCGGCAAGAACCAACTACGATACCTCCCGTACGTTAGCCTGAAGACGCGGGCAGGGCCTCTGTGACCTTCGCTATACCCTTGTCGAGTGAGCACTCCACACCGCCGACTGCGCTTGTGATTCCTTCAGTCGTCCAACTCCATGCCGTGGAGCTCCAAGCCGCCGCACCTGGGTCGTCTGCTCACTTTTTCACCAGCTATCCCGTCCCGGACAACCAGTCGGAAGCGGCTGCGGAAGCCATCCGACAGGTTGATGATAACCCACAAGTATAGGGGATCGCAACAGTTTTCGATAAGTAAGAGTGTCGAACCCAACGAGGAGCTAAAGGTAGAACAAATATTCCCTCAAGTTCTATCGACCACCGATACAACTCTACGCACACTTGACGTTCGCTTTACCTAGAACAAGTAGGAAACTATAAGTACTTTGTAGGTGTTGTTGGATAGGTTTGCAGGATAATAAAGAGTACGTAAATAAAAAGTAGGGGTTGTTTAGATAAAGAAACAATAAAGTAAATATAGCGAGTGTGGAAAAGTGGTGGTAGGAGTTGCGAAATTGCCCCTAAGAAATTGACTACTTTACTAGACCGATAGCAAGTATTATGTGGGAGAGGCCACTACTAGCATGTCATCCCTGACTTGGAATTCTATGCACTTATGATTGGAACTATTAGCAAGCATCCGCAATTACTAATGTTCATTAAGGTAAAACCCAACCATAGCATTAAGATATATTGGTTCCCCTTCAATCCCGTATGCATCAATTTCTATGTTAGGTTGAAGCTTCTGTCACTCTTGCCCTCCAATACATAGTCCTATCAACATACAACTAACCCTAGGGTGTGATCCACGCGCGCAATCATATGAAGGGCACCAAAGGACAACAACATAACCACAAGCAAATTAAATCAATCATAGCAATTCATCAACCATCGATAGGACAACGAAAATATACTCAGACATCATAGGATGGCAACACATCATTGGATAATAATATGAAGCATAAAGCAC
Organism: Triticum urartu; assembly: GCF_003073215.2. Taxonomy (NCBI): domain Eukaryota; kingdom Viridiplantae; phylum Streptophyta; class Magnoliopsida; order Poales; family Poaceae; genus Triticum; species Triticum urartu. Next base: position 481,141,720 of record NC_053027.1, read on the forward strand.
CATGTTCAAGTAGAGGGTACAGCGGGTTGCGGGAGAGTGGACCGCTGTAGATAGATGGGGGAAGGTGATGGAGATGTTGGTGAAGATGGCGGAGGTGTTGGTGTAGATCGCGGTGATGATGAGCCCCCCTCCTTCTTCTTCTTCCTTGACCTCCTCCCTAGATGGGAGAAGAGTTTCCCCTCTAGTCCATGGCCTCCATGGCGTGGGAGGGGCGAGAGCCTCTTCGAGATTGAATCTGTCTCTCTGCCTCTCTCTGTTTCTGCGTTCTCTGATTCTTCCCTTTCACTGTTTCTTATATTCCAGGAGATCCATAATTCTGATTGGGCTGAAATTTTAACACGATCTCTATCCGGATATTAGCTTTCTCGCGGCGAAAGAAGGGCTCCAACCGCCTTACGGGGTGGACACGAGGGTCAGGGGAGCGCCTGACACCCCAGGGCGCGCCCCCCTACATCATGGGCCCCTCGAGCATCGTCTCGCGTGGATTATTCTTCCCAAAAATCATATATATTCCAAAAAAATCTCCGTCAGTTTTTATTCCGTTTGGGCTCCCTTTGATACGGATATTCTGCGAAACAAAAAACATGCAACAAACAGGAACTGGCACTGGGCACTGGATCAAGATGTTAGTCCCAAAAATAGTATAAAAAGTTGCCAAAAGTATATGAAAGTTGAATAATATTGGCATGGAACAATCAAAAATTATAGATACGACGGAGACGTATCAGCATCCCCAAGCTTAATTCCTGCTCGTCCTCGAGTAGGTAAATGATAAAAAAGATAATTTTTGATGTGGAATGCTACCTAGCATAATCTTGATCATATGTCTAATCATGGCATGAATATTAAGACATGAGTGATTCAAAGCAATAATCTATCATTTGACATAAAAACAATAATACTTCAAGCCTACTAATAAAGCAATCATGTCTTTTCAAAATAACATGGCCAAAGAAAGTTATCCCTACAAAATCATATAGTCTGGCTATGCTCCATCTTCACCACACAAAATATTCAAATCATGCACAACCCTGATGACAATCCAAGCAATTGTTTCATACTTTTGACGTTCTCAAACCTTTTCAACTTTCACGCAATACATGAGCGTGAGCCATGGACATAGCACTATAGGTGGAATAGAATATGATGGTGGAGGAGACAAAAAGGAGAAGATAGTCTCACATCAACTAGGCGTATCAACGGGCTATGGAGATGCCCATCAATAGATATCAATGTGAGTGAGTAGGGATTGCCATGCAACGGATGCACTAGAGCTATAAGTGTATGAAAGCTCCAACTAAAACTAAGTGGGTGTGCATCCAACTTGCTTGCTCATGAAGATCTCGGGCATTTGAGGAAGCCCATCATCGGAATATACAAGCCAAGTTCTATAATGAAAATTCCCACTAGTATATGAAAGTGATAACTCAAGAGACTCTCTATATGAAGAACATGGTGCTACTTTGAAGCACAACTGTGGAAAAGGGATAGTAGCACTGCCCCTTCTCTCTTTTTCTCTCTTTTTTTGTTTTTTTCTCTTTTTTCTTTTTTTGGGCCTTCTCTTTTTTTGGCCTTTCTCTCTTTTTTTTATTCATCCGGAGTCTCATCCCGACTTGTGGGGGAATCATAGTCTCCATCATCCTTTCCTCACTGGGGCAATGCTCTAATAATGATGATCATCACACTTTTATTTACTTACAACTCGATACTAGAACAAAGATATGACTCTATATGAATGCCTCCGGCAGTGTACCGGGATGTGCAATGATCTAGCGTAGCAATGACATCAAAAACGGACAAGCCATGAAAACATCATGCTAGCTATCTTACGATCATGCAAAGCAATATGACAATGAATGCTCAAGTCATGTATATGATGATGATGGAAGTTGCATGGCAATATTGTTGGGGATCGTAGCAGAAATTTAAAATTTTCTACGCATCACCAAGATCAATCTATGGAGTAATCTAGCAACGAGGGGAAGGAGAGTGCATCTACATACCCTTGTAGATCGCTAAGCGGAAGCGTTCAAGTGAACGGGGTTGATGGAGTCGTACTCGTCGTGATCCAAATCACCGATGATCCTAGTGCCGAACGGACGGCACCTCCGCGTTCAACACACGTACAGCCCGGTGACGTCTCCTACGCCTTGATCCAGCAAGGGGAGAACGAGAGGTTGGGGAAGACTCCATCCAGCAGCAGCATGACGGCGTGGTGGTGGTGGAGGAGCGTGGAACTCCAGCAGGGCTTCGCCAAGGACTACGATAGACGAGGAGGGAGAGGGGTAGGGCTGCGCCAACAGGGGAGGAACTTCATCTGTTGGGATGCCCCTTTGCCTCCACTATATATAGGGGAAGAGGGAGGGCTGCGCCCCCACCTAGGGTTTCCACCCTAGGGGTGGCGGCAGCCCCAATCCCCATCTGGGGTGGCGGCCAAGTGGGGGGAGAGGGAGGCGCACCAGGCATGGGCCTTAGGGCCCATTTGCCCTTAGGGTTTGCCCCCTCTTCTCTCCAGGCGCATGGGCCTTGGTGGGGAGGCGCCCCAGCCCACCTAGGGGCTGGTCCCTTCCCACTATTGGCCCATGTATGCCTCCGGGGCTGGTGGCCCCACCTGGTGGACCCCCGGACCCCTTCGGTGGTCCCGGTACACTACCGGTGATGCCCGGAACACTTCTGGTGGCCAAAACCATACTTCCTATATATCAATTTTTACCTCCGGACCATTCCGGAACTCCTCGTGACGTCCGGGATCTCATCCGGGACTCCGAACAACATTCGGTAACCGCGTACATACTTTCCCTATAACCCTAGCATCATCGAACCTTAAGTGTGTAGACCCTACGGGTTCGGGAGTCATGCAGACATGGCCGAGACAACTCTCCGGTAAATAACCAACAGCGGGATCTGGATACCCATGTTGGCTCCCACATGCTCCACGATGATCTCATCGGATGAACCACGATGTCAAGGACTTAATCAATCCCGTATACAATTCCCTTTGTCTAGCGGTATGATACTTGCCCGAGATTCGATCGTCGGTATCCCGATACCTTGTTCAATCTCGTTACCGGCAAGTCTCTTTACTCGTTCTGTAACACATCATCCCGTGATCAACTCCTTGATCACATTGTGCACATTATGATGATGTCCTACCGAGTGGGCCCAGAGATACCTCTCCGTTTACACGGAGTGACAAATCCCAGTCTCGATTCGCGCCAACCCAACAGACACTTTCGGAGATACCTATAGTGAACCTTTATAGCCACCCAGTTACGTTGTGACGTTTGGCACACCCAAAGCACTCCTACGGTATCCAGGAGTTGCACAATCTCATGGTCTAAGGAAATGATACTTGACATTAGAAAAGCTTTAGCAAACGAACTACACGATCCTGTGATAGGCTTAGGATTAGGTCTTGTCCATCACATCATTCTCCTAATGATGTGATCCCGTTATCAACGACATCCAATGTCCATGGTCAGGAAACCGTAACCATCTATTGATCAACGAGCTAGTCAACTAGAGGCTTACTAGGGACATGGTGTTGTCTATGTATCCACACATCTATCTGAGTTTCCTATCAATACAATTCTAGCATGGATAATAAACGATTGTCATGAAGAATGAAATATAATAATAATAACTAATTTATTATTGCCTCTAGGGCATATTTCCAACAAATATATCTCGGAATGGCTATGGAAATGCCATAATAGGTAGGTATGGTGGCTGTTTTGAGGAAGGTATATGGTGGGTTGATGGTACGTACCGGCGAAAGTTGCGCGGTACTAGAGAGGCTAGCAATGGTGGAAGGGTGAGAGTTCGTATAATCCATGGACTCAACATTAGTCATAAAGAACTCACATACTTATTACAAAAATCTATTAGTCATCAAAACAAAGTACTACGCGCATGCTCCTAGGGGGATAGATTGGTAGGAAAAGACCATCGCTCGTCCCCGACCGCCACTCATAAGGAAGACAATCAATAAATACCTCATGCTCCGACTTCATTACATAACGATTCACCATACGTGCATGCTACGGGAATCACAAACCTCAACACAAGTATTTCTCAATTTCACAATTACTCAACTAGCACGACTCTAATATCACCACATTTATATCGCAAAACTATTGCAAGGAATCAAACATATCATATTCAGCGATCTACAAGTTTATGTAGGATTTTATGACTAACCATGTGAATGACCAGTTCCTGTCATCTCTCTAAATAGATATAAGTGAAGCAAGAGAGTTTAATTCTTTCTACAAAAGATATGCTCGTGCTCTAACAAATATAAGTGAAGCAAAAGAGCATTCTACAAATGGCGGTTGTCTAAGTGAAGAGAAACAGGCAATCCAAACTTCAAATGATATAAGTGAAGCACATGAAGCATTCTATAAAGCCATAATCAAAAGATATAAGTGAAGTGCAATGAGCATTCTATAAATCAACCAAGGACCATCTCATACCAGCATGGTGCATAAAAGAAAAATGAAAACTAAATGCAAAAGACGCTCCAAGATTGCACATATCGCATGAACGAAACGAATCCGAAAACATACCGATACTTGTTGAAGAAAGAGGGGATGCCTCCCCAGCATCCCCAAGCTTAGACGCTTGAGTCTTCTTGAATATTTACTTGGGGTGCCTCGGGCATACCCAAGCTTGAGATCTTGCCTCTCTTCCTTCTTCTCACATCGAGACCTTCTCAATCATCGAACACTTCATCCACACAAAACTTCAACAGAAAACTCGGTAAGATCCGTTAGTATAATAAAGCAAATCACTACTATTAGTACTGTTGGAAACCAATTCATATTTTGTTTTTTCATTGTGTCTACTGTATCATAACTTTTTCATGGCTTAATCCACTGATATAAATTGATAGTTTCATCAAAACAAGCAAACTATGCATCAAAAACAGAATCTGTCTAAAACAGAACAGTCTGTAGCAATCTGAACATTCACCATACTTCTGATACTTGAAAAATTATGCCAAAATTAGGAAAAATAAAAAATTTGTACAGAAAGACAGTGAAAAAAGAATCAGAACCATTTGACGTTCCAGCTAAAAATGTAAAATCACGCACTACAGCCAAAGTTTCTGTCCTGCACCGTACAAACCATCAAGCAAATGTAAACATCCTAAAGGCAAACCTTGGCACATTATTTTTATAATACAATGGAATTGTACAAGGGGATAATTATTTTTGATTGAAAAGTTTCTGTAATTAAGATTCACAAAGTTCCCATGGGCATGAACAAAGTTCAAGGACGTCCCCCATTTTCGCAATGCTTGTCTCTCTCACTTTCACTTTCCTTTTTGAAGAGTTTTGGGTTCCCCTCTTTATTTTTGTTGTTTTTAAACTATATGAAAGCACTCAACAGAAATAAATGACTCTCTAAAACTTCCAGGTTGTCTCCCTGGCAGCGCTTTCTTTAAAGCCATTAAGCTAGGCAAAAAGTGCTCAAGTAATGGATCCACCCGGATCCCAAGGTATATCAAAGCCAATTTTAATTAACAATGATTTGTAATTTAGTGGTGAGCACAAGGTAACATAAATCATGTAATGACGAAGTCTAACTCTCTTCCTATGCATCGGCATGTCATAAAAGAACAATTCATGCACACATAGTAAAGGCCAATGCATAGTATAAACATTTTCTTGCAATTTTATCATGTGGGAAGCATAGAGAGGTGCAGATATAGTTCCTCTCTCATAATAATTGCAAGTAGGAGCAGCAAGCACATGCATATTATATTCATTAAAATCATCATGTGTAACAGTAAAAGGCAACCCATCAATATAATCCTTAATAAGGGCAAACTCCTCCGATATAGTGTAGTTTGGAGAATTCAAAAAGATAATAGGACTATCATGTGTGGGTGCAATAGCAACAATTTCATGTTTAACATAAGGAACTATAGCAAGTTCATCTCCATAAGAATAATTCATATTGGCATCTTGGCCACAAGCATAGCAAGCATCATCAAAAAGGGATATTTCAAGAGAATCAATGGGATCATAACAATCACCATAGCAATCGTCCTCCGGTAAGCACGAAGGGAAATTAAACAATGTATGAGTTGAAGAGTTACTCTCATTAGAAGGTGGTCACGGGTAGCTAATCCACTCTTCCTCCTTTTGTTCTTCGCTCTCTTCCTCATCTTTTTCATCCAATGAGCTCACAGTTTCATCAATTTCTTCTTCCATAGACTCCTGCAAAATATTAGTCTCTTCTTGGACAGCAGAGTATTCCTCAATATATGGTTTAACATAAGCATTAGAAGCATAATTATCAACGCAATATTTAAGTATGGCAAAATTTTCAGATTTGTAAAGAGTAGCATCATACTTTTCAATCAAAGAAGCAATTTCATAAGCACCCTTAAAAGCAACAAATTCTTCAATTTGTTGAACATCATAGTAACTATAAACACCCTTAGCATACGAAGATACGATTCCATTATCAATAAACTCACATTGCTAGGGAAGGTGTTTCTTAGGGTTTTCAGAACAACAAGTAAAATCATATATATAACATAAATTCCAAGCATAGCATTGGAAACGATGAATTTGATCTAGTAAAGTTTTCCCTTTTTCAGATATTTGGTGTCGCACAAAACAAGCATGCTCATCTAAAGATTTTCCCTCAACTAAGCTAGTTGGGGTTTCAGCACGAGCACAAAGGGATCGAAGATGATCCAAGTAATAGGCTTCAGCAGTGTGATAGATTTTTATCGGTTCTTCAACCATTGGTTCAGTAGGTACAACTAATTTTTTTGGTATTTTGCGTTTCCTACCCATAACTAAAGATAGAAAACAACTAAGAACAGAAAATAAAAATTACTTACTGATAAAGCAAACAAGCACACGCGAGAATATTCACCCCACGCTATTGCTCCCCGGCAACGGCGCCAGAAAAAGGTCTTGATAACCCACAAGTATAGGGAATCGCAACAGTTTTCGATAAGTAAGAGTGTCGAACCCAACGAGGAGCTAAAGGTAGAACAAATATTCCCTCAAGTTCTATCGACCACCGATACAACTCTACGCACACTTGACGTTCGCTTTACCTAGAACAAGTATGAAACTAGAAGTACTTTTTAGGTGTTGTTGGATAGGTTTGCAGGATAATAAAGAGTACGTAAATAAAAAGTAGGGGCTGTTTAGATAAATAAACAATAAAGTAAATATAGCGAGTTTGGAAAAGTGGTGATAGGAGTTGCGAAATTGCCCCTAAGCAATTGACTACTTTACTAGACCGATAGCAAGTATTATGTGGGAGAGGCCACTGCTAGCATGTCATCCCTGACTTGGAATTCTATGCACTTATGATTGGAACTATTAGCAAGCATCCGCAACTACTAATGTTCATTAAGGTAAAACCCAACCATAGCATTAAGATATATTGGTCCCCCTTCAATCCCGTATGCATCAATTTCTATGCTAGGTTGAAGCTTCTGTCACTCTTGCCCTCCAATACATAGTCCTATCAACATACAACTAACCCTAGGGTGTGATCCACATGCGCAATCATATGATGGGCACCAAAGGACAGCAACATAACCACAAGAAAATTAAATCAATCATAGCAATTCATCAACCACCGATAGGACAACGAAACTCTACTCAGACATCATAGGATGGCAACACATCATTGGATAATAATATGAAGCATAAAGCACCATCTTCAAGTAGAGGGTACAGCGGGTTGCGGGAGAGTGGACTGTTGTAGATAGATGGGGGAAGGTGATGGAGATGTCGGTGAAGATGGCGGAGGTGTTGGTGTAGATCACGGTGATGATGATGGCCCCCGGTGGCACTCCGGTGCCACCGGAAGCGAGGGGGAGAGAGCCCCCCTCCTTCTTCTTCTTCCTTGACCTCCTCCCTAGATGGGAGATGGGTTTCTCCTCTGGTCCATGGCCTCCATGGCGTGGGAGGGGCCAGAGCCCCTCCGAGATTGGATCTGTCTCTCTCTGTTTCTGCATTCTCTGATTCTTCCCTTTCACCGTTTCTTATATTCCCGGAGATCCGTAACTCCGATTGGGCTGAAATTTTAACACGATCTCTATCCGGATATTAGCTTTATTGCGGCTAAAGAAGGGCTCCAACCGCCTTACGGGGTGGCCACGAGGGTCAGGGGCGCGCCTGACACCCAGGGCGCGCCCCTACCTCATGGGCCCCTCGAGCATCGTCTCGCGTGGATTCTTCTTCCCAAAAATCATATATATTCCAAAAAAATCTTCGTCAGTTTTTATTCCGTTTGGACTCCGTTTGATATGGATATTCTGCGAAACAAAAAACATGCAATAAACAGGAACTGGCACTGGGCACTGGATCAATATGTTAGTCCCAAAAATATTATAAAAAGTTGCCAAAAGTGTATGAAAGTTGAATAATATTGGCATGGAACAATCAAAAATTATAGATACGACGGAGACGTATCAGTTGACATGATGATGGAGCGGGTGAAGACGGTGCATGAGAACAGCCAGGCTGCCTACGACGCCAGTGCTGCTCTTCGGGCCAATGTCCAGGTGAGTAGACTTTCCGACTGTTTTTGCTCGATGAGGAAATGTTACTTGAAAAATCTTCTTCTACACAATCTGCTGTTGTTTGTGTCGAATTAGAGCACCCGCTGGGTATTTTGTTGTTTTTGGTAGTTTCGCTCTTCCACTCAGTCTACGCGAGTGGGATCTGAACCGGTGGGGGCATGCTAAGTGCACCCACTGGGTGTAGTCCCCGAGACCGCGGTCGACTACTGGCAGTCGACTGGGGTCTGAGTTCTACTTTCCTTTCTTTTTCACTCCTTACACACGACTCAGGCGGACCGGTCGAGTAGGATCCAAACCGGTGGGGGCACGCCAAGTGCACCCACTGGGTGTAGTCCCCGAGACCGCAATCGACTACTGGCAGTCGGCTGTGGTCTGAATAGCTTCTTTTTTTTGACTTGGTCCAGGCGGGCCGGACGAGTTGAGTCTTAGTCAGCGGGGGCACGCCAAGTGCACCCGCTGGGTGTAGCCCCTGAGACCGTAGTAGACTGTGTGCAGTCGGCTTGGGTCTAAGCGAACTTCTTTAGGTTTTGTTCACTCGGAAGTAAACAGCCTTTGATCTTATCGACTGATCCGTCTTTTGTCTTCTGCAGAAGTCTTGTACTCTTATTTCTAAGTTTGCTGAACTTGAGGAGAATCAGAGGCAACTCAACCTCGACTTGGAATTGGCCCAGCAGAATCTGAAGAAAGCTCAAGGCGAAGCCGCAGGTATGGAAGGTAACTGACTGTCGACTGACTTTCAATATATTTCTTTGATCTCTTCTTTGATTCGATTGTTTCTTTTGCAGAGAAAATGAAGTTGGCTCTGGAGAAGAAGGACTCGGACCTCGCCGCCGCGCAAAAAGCAGCCCAAGATAGAACTGCTCTCGCAGACCAGAAGCTTGCTTCAATCGGAACGCTGGAAAGGGAGGTGAACAAACTGAAATCTTGTCTTAATGAAGCTAACCGCGAAGTGACCAGTCTGAAGAAGGACAAGGTCGTCCTGAATGAAAAGTTGGAGTCTGCGATCCGCAAGAGGAATGACACGGAAGCTTATCTGAGGACTATTGCCAAGAAGCTCTATCTCACGCTGGAAGGTATTTCTTCTAAACCGACTGTGTTGATGCTTGCGATCGGATCTTGCTCGGTCGATTCACTAACTTTTGGCTGCAGAATTCTGCCAAGACTCCGACGAGGAAACTGGAAGGGTCGAGACGGGTCTGTACCCTATCGCTTCTCCAGTCTGCAATGGAACTGCAATGAACGTGCTCCGACTGGAGTCCCGTATCGCCAGCGCCACAAGCTACCTCATGCGCCTGAAGGAGGTAGTCTCCCGAATCGACTCATCACTTTGGCCGAGGGCGACGCTCCAAAATGACCTAGAATCCCTGATGACTCGACTGAACGAGATCCCTGACCGAGTGCAAGAATGGAAGAAATCCTCCGCCCGGTGTGGTGCTGACGTGGCGCTGTCCTTGGTGCGAGTCCATTGCAAGGAGGCTCGTGAAGACAAGCTGGCTGCAATCAAAGTCGCTAACACCAAAAAGCATGACTTCCAGTCCTTCATGGAGACTTTCATTACTGCCGCCACTCGGATCGCTGATGGGTTCGATCTGGACTCATTCGTGGAGCCTGCCAGCCCTCCTCCGGCCGAGTGAACAAACTTATGAAACTTGAATCTGATTTAAATTTGCCTCAGAATGCCGAGTGATTGCTGTAACCGCTGAACTCCTTCGGGCATGGTGCCCGAGTACTTTTAATTTGCTGCTTGGAACTTTTAGGATTTATCTGAATTTGGTTTATCTCTGAATGTGCTTGCGTTTGCCTTCGAATGGACTTTGCTCACTGCTTGGAACGCTTCGTCGTCCTTGCGAATAGGGATGGAGCGAATGTTGTACTTGTGCCGTAGCTCCGAAGGAGAAGGTTGCAGTCGACCTGCACCTCGTCGTCCTTGCGGATAGGGATGGAGCATACGTTGTACTTGTGCCATAGCTCCGAAGGAGAAGGTTGCAGTCGACCTGCACCTCGTCGTCCTTGCGAATAGGGGTGGAGCGTACGTTGTACTTGTGCTGTAGCTCCGAAGGAGAAGGTTGCAGTCGACCTGCACCTCGTCGCCCTTGCGGATAGGGATGGAGCGTATGTTTTACTTGTGCCGTAGCTCCTAAGGAGAAGTTTGCAGTCGACCTGCACTTCGTCGTGGTATGTTTCGGACTTAGGCAAGTACTGGACTGCAGCTAAGACCCCCGAGTGGGAGGATTGTTCTCCACTCGGCAGGATTTTTTCAAACTTATGCGAGTACTGGACTACAGCTAAGTCTCCTAGTGGGAGAACTTGGGCGAGTACTGGACTGCAGCTAAGTCTCCTAGTGGGAGAACTTGGGCGAGTACTGGACTGCAGCTAAGCCCCGAGTGGGAGGATTGCTCTCCACTCGGTAGGATTTTTTCGAACTTAGGCGAGTACTGGACTGCAGCTAAGTCTCATAGTGAGAGAACTTAGGCGAGTACAGGACTGCAGCTAAGCCCCCGAGTGGGAGGATTGCTCTCCACTTGGTAGGATTTTTTCCAACTTAGGCGAGTACTGGACTACAGCTAAGTCTCTTAGTGAGAGAACTTAGGTGAGTACTGGACTGCAGCTAAGCCCCCGAGTGGGAGGATTGCTCCCTACTCGGTAGGATTTTTTCAAACTTAGGCGAGTACTGGACTGCAGCTAAGCCTCCCAGTGGGAGGACTTAGGCGAGTACTGGACTGCAGCTAAGCCCCTGAGTGGGAGGATTGCTCTCCACTCGGTAGGATTTTTTCCAACTTAGGCGAGTACTGGACTGCAGCTAAGTCTCCTAGTGAGAGAACTTAGGCGAGTACTGGACTGTAGCTAAGCCCCCGAGTGGGAGGATTGCTCTCCACTTGGTAGGATTTTTTCCAACTTAGGCGAGTACTGGACTGCAGCTAAGTCTCTAAGTGAGAGAACTTAGGTGAGTACTGGAGTGCAACTAAGCCCCCGAGTGGGAGGATTGCTCTCTACTCGGTAGGATTTTTTCAAACTTAGGCGAGTACTGGACTGCAGATAAGACTCCCAGTGGGAGGACTTAGGTGAGTACTGGACTGCAGCTAAGCCCCCGAGTGGGAGGATTGCTCTCCACTCGGTAGGATTTTTTCCAACTTAGGCGAGTACTGGACTGCAGCTAAGTCTCTTAGTGAGATAACTTAGGCGAGTACTGGACTGCAGCTAAGCCCCCGAGTGGGAGGATTGCTCTCTACTCGGTAGGATTTTTTCAAACTTAGGCGAGTACTGGACTGCAGCTAAGCCTCCCAGTGGGAGGACTTAGGCGAGTACTGGACTGCAGCTAAGCCCCCGAGTGGGAGGACTGCTCACCACTCGGTAGGATTTTCTTTCGAACTTAGGCGAAACGGATTCGCGACTAAGCCCACCCACTGGGGGATTTCAGAAGTAAATAAGAACACAACAATCGAATGATAGGAGTTGTCTTTGATAAACAAATTACAAAGGTGTTCCTTATTACATTTTATTCAAACGAGTGCTTAAGTATAAAGGGGCGGAGCAGCTCCGCATTCCAAGCCCGTGGCTCGTCTTTCTGATGATCAATGCTGTAAAGATGGTATGCTCCATTGTGGAGAACTTTGGTGATGATGAAGGGGCCCTCCCAAGTCGGGGCAAGCTTGTGTGGTTTCTGTTGATCCACTCAAAGAACCAGGTCTCCTTCTTGAAAGGCTCGACCCTCACATTTCTGGCGTGGAATCGACGCAAGTCTTGCTGATAAATGGTCGACTGGATCAAGGCCATCTCTCTTTCCTCCTCTAAGAGATTGACTGAATCTTGCTGGGCCTGCTCTGCTTCCTCTTCGGATAAGAGCTCGACTCAGGGTGCGTTGTGGAGCAGGTCGCTTGGCAGAACAGCTTCGGCTCCATAGACTAAGAAGAAGGGAGTTCGTCCGGTCGACCGATTAGGAGTTGTCCTTAAACCCCACAGAACTGATGGAAGTTCATCAACCCAAGCGCATGCTGCGTGTTTGAGATCACGCATCAGTCGGGGTTTCAGTCCTTTGAGAATTAGGCCATTGGCTCTTTCTGCTTGTCCGTTCGACTGCGAGTGAGCGACTGAAGCATAGTCAATTCGAGTGCCCTGAGAGGCGCAGAAAGCTCTGAACTCATCGGAATCGAAGTTCGACCCGTTGTCCGTGATGATGCTGTGTGGGACTCCATATCTGAATGTCAATTCTCTGATAAAACTGACAGGAGTGCTAGCATCAAGGTTCTTGATAGGTTTAGCTTCGATCCATTTGGTAAACTTGTCGATTGCAACGAGCACATGAGTGAAGCCGCTCCTGCCGGTTCTCAGCGGTCCAACCATATCCAGTCCCCAAACAGCAAATGGCCAGATGAGGGGGATGGTCTTCAGGGCTGACGCTGGCTTGTGAGACATGTCGGAGTAAAACTGGCAGCCTTCACATCTGTCGACTATATCTTTCGCCATTTCATTTGCTCGTGGCCAATAGAATCCAGCTCGGTATGCTTTAGCCACGATGGCCCGAGAGGATGCATGATGACCACATGTCCCTGAGTGGATGTCATTGAGGATCATTCGACCTTCTTTTGGTGTTATGCATTTCTGACCGACTCCAGTCACGCTTTCCCTGAACAGTTGTCCTCTTATCACAGTAAAGGCCTTGGATCGACGGACGATCTGTTGAGCCTCTTCTTCATCCTCTGGGAGTTCTTTCCTGAGGATGTACGCAATGTAGGGCACTGTCCAGTCAGGAGTAATGGCCAGAACCTCCATGATCAGGTCGACCACGGCTGTGACCTCGACTTCAGTCGGATCTATGGCGCTCTTAGGTTGCGGGGGCTCTTGAGTAAAAGGATCTTCCTGAACTGTCGGCGAGTGAATATGCTCCAAAAACACATTGCTGGGAATGGATTCTCTCTTAGAACCTATTTTTGCCAAGTCATCGGCTGCTTGATTTTTCAGTCGGGGTATGTCGTGGAGTTCTAACCCCTCAAACTTTTTCTCAAGCTTTCTCACCGTGTTGCAGTAACCAATCATGGCTGGGCTTCTGACGTCCCACTCCTTCATCACTTGATTAACTACCAAATCTGAGTCACCATAGACCATGAGGCGACGGACGCCGAGTGAGATGGCCATGCGCAACCCATATAGGAGTGCTTCATATTCTGCTTCATTGTTGGAGGAATCAAAGTGAATCTGGAGGACATATCTGAGCCTGTCTCCTCGGGGGGATACCAGAACTACCCCAGCACCAGAACCATTCAGCATTTTGGATCCGTCAAAGAACATGGTACAGTGCTCAGAATGAACTTGAGTCGGTAGTTGCTGTTCGATCCACTCAGCGAGGAAATCTGTTATTGCTTGGGACATGATAGCTTTCTTTGCCTCAAACTTGATATCCAAGGGAAGGAGTTCAATCGCCCATTTTTCCACTCGACCGGTCGCATCTCTGTTGTGCAGAATTCTGACAATGGAGCGTCGCTGACGACTGTAACAGAGTGATCCGAGAAATAGTGTGCAACCTTCTTCGTGGTAATGTAAATCCCATAGACAAGCTTCTGATAATGAGGATATCTCTGCTTTGACGGGGTCAGGACTTCAGAAATATAATAGATTGGTCATTGAACTTTATAAGCTTTTCCTTCTTCTTCCTGCTCGACCGTAAGTACTGTACTGACGACTTGTCCAGTGGCTGCTATATAAAGCAATAGAGGCTCTTTGCTGATTGGAGCAGCAAGCACCCGCTGGGTGGAAAGCGGGGCTTTTAGCTCTGCAAACGCTGCATCGGCTTCTGGGGTCCACTCGAACTTATCCGATTTCTTCATCAGTCGGTAAAGAGGTAGCGCCTTTTCACCGAGGCGAGAAATGAATCGACTTAGGGCGGCTAAGCAACTAGTAAGCTTCTGGACATCATGCACACGCAGAGGGCGTTTCATTCGGAGTATAGCGCCTACTTTCTCTGGGTTAGCATCGATTCCTCGTTCGAAAACAAGGAAACCGAGTAACTTTCCGCCTGGAACTCCAAACGTGCACTTTGATGGATTGAGCTTGATATCATACCTTCTGAGGTTGGCAAAAGTTTCAGCAAGGTCAGTCAGTAGGTCGGAACCTTTACGTGACTTTACCACAATGTCATCCATGTATGCTTCCACATTCCGATTGATCTGAGTGAGAAGGCACTTCTGAATCATCCGCATGAATGTGGCTCCGGCATTCTTCAAACCGAATGGCATTGTGACATAACAGAAGCACCCAAACGGGGTGATAAAAGCTGTCTTTATCTCGTCGGGTCCGTACAGACGGATCTGGTGGTACCCGGAGTAGGCGTCCAAAAAGGACAAGCTGTCACATCTCTAGTTCTGGTATGACCTAGACTAGCTAGTCATGTGTGCATCATGTTTAAATTTCAATGAATTTGAAATGGGGACATGTGAAAGCCTCATAAATCATTTCTGAAAATAACCAAGATAAAAATTTCTTCAAATAGGTCCAAGAAAATGTTCATGTTTCTCCCTGAAAATATTGGCCAGAGGTAAAATTCAAACCAATATTTTTAGGAGCTCATAAATATTTATGTTGGGCATTTGGAGTTAATGCAACAACTATTTGCATTGGATTTATATTTGCTATATATTTAAAATAAGTCCAATAATTCTATAAATTTGTGTGGGGCTCTGGAATAGCTCAACTAGCCCACACAATATTTATCAAAAGCAGTAAATTTGATTTAGTTTGAAAACTAAATCAAAAACAAATTACAAAAAATAGAAAACAAACAGAAAATATAAAACAGAGCAGAAGGACTTACCTCCACCCACCTGCGGCCCGCTACTGTAGCCTGCTGGCAGCCCAGCTGGCGGCCCAGCCCACCAACGCCCCCTTGTCATCTTCCTCCTCTGCCAGGAGGACAACCAGGTGTGTGGCGAGCGTCGACGCTGCTCTGGCCACCTCCTGCTTCCCCGGCCCCTTCTAGCGGCGCCATGGAGATGCCCCGAAGCCCCTGTCCCCTCTCCCTCACTCGCCGCTCTCTCTCCCCTCCCCTGGCTCTCTCCCTTTAGCTCACCCGAGCGAAGCCGTCGCCGTCGACCAGCGCTCGTGCGGCCACAGCCACCCCCTTGCTCCCCTGACGCGTCCGAGAGCTCTGCCACGTCGTCCTCATCTTCTTCACCGAGTCACAGGAGCTGGGTCGCCCTGTGATGCCGCCAACATCATCTTCTTCCTCGCCGGTCACTGGAGATCCTCCTTGCCGCCCTGACTGCTCCGGACCGTCTCCAAGCTCGATGACCTCCTCGTCCGACTCGCCATGAGCCTCTGACCCTTCCCATCCCTCTCTTCTTCCCCGTAGGCCTCCGTAGCCACCGGACCGCCTACGCCAGAACCCGCCGCCGCCTGCGCTCGCCGCCGATGCGACTCCGGCGACCAAATGGTCCGCCTGACGCGTCCAACCCACTCACCGCATCGCGTAGGCCCCCGCTAGCGTCTCAGCTCGCTAGCTCGCGCACTGTAGCACTGCCCGCACCCACGCCCGAACTCCGGCGGCCGCAACCGAGCTCGCCATCGTCGGCTCCGGCCACCATAGGCCCGGCCTCCACCATCACCCGATGCGCGCCTGCAAGAGCTCTCCAACGAGCCCAAGAACGGCCTCGTCCGTGCCCTGTGGGCGATTTCCGAGCCACGCTGCCTTCTCGGGCCTCGCTGGCGTCGAATCGCCGGCAGGTTTGACCTATTCGACCCGGGGTTTGACCTCCCTAGAGTCAACACACGTGGGCCCCGCCCCTGACTAGATTAGTTTAGGACTAATTACCCTCCCCCCCACTAACTCTGACAGTGGGCCCAGTGGCTGTTAATTTGATTAGTTATATTTAATTAACCCTGTTAGTTAATTGTGTCATTCACGTGTTGACCCCACTAGTCAGGTTTGACCTGGACCGGGTCAGTTGACCTGCTGATGTGACAGTGACGTAGTGCTGACGCCATAACTCATTTTCTGCATTAATTATATTTCAGAAAATTCCAGAAAATAGTTAAAACTTCTAAAATTCATAGTAAATCAACCGTAGCTCCAAGTCAAATAAATTATATATGAAAAATGATCAGAAAAATCCAATCTATCCATCTGTGCTGGTTTCATGCATGTTGGAACAACTTATGGCTGCTGTTTAGGCCATATAAATGGCATTTAAACCCTCACATGTGGAGTTTGAATTTGAACCTAAGGTTCAAACCAACTCCATTTAACATGTTGCTAGTTGCATTAGCTCAAAATACAGCATATTGACATGCCATGATCATGCATCATATTGTTGCATTGCATTGATTGTGTTTCTTCCTTGTTTGCCAGTATTGTCCCCTCTCGGTAAACGTGGTTCTGACGATGAGCTCGATGACACCAATGAAGAGCTATTACTATCTTCAGAAGTGTCGGGCAAGCAAAACCCCCTTGTTCATTCCGATACAATCCCACTCTCTCACTCCTGCTCTCTTTTACTGCATTAGGACAACAACGATTCAACTGTTACATGCTGCGGTAGTTGAACCCCTTTCCTCTGCATGACCTGTCATTGCCACAGTAAATAGATGAAACCCACTAGGATGAGTAGGAGTTGTTTGAGCCCTGATGTGCCTACTCATTCATGTTTGTTTGTCATGCCTACTACTGCTTAGAGTTGAGTCAGGTCTGATTCATCAGGGATGAATCGGAGGTGTGTAAACATGTCCTACTATTGAGAGCTAAGTGTGTGAACACGATTTGGTAAAGGTAGCGGTGAGAGGCCATGTAGGAGTACATGGTGGGTTGTCTCATTGAAGACGTCCTCAGGAACTGAGTTCTGTGTTTGTCATCCATGAAACAGTTACTACCACGCATTGGGCCCGAAACCAATGTACCCTCTCGGCTTCTTAACCACTCTAGTCCTCTGTCCAGGAGTTGCAACTAGTTTCTGGTGTTTATAGGATATGTGTTGGCGGCCGTGCGTAGCGCTGACCCTAGGGGTGGGCTATGATGCGGTAGATACACCGTGGCCGGGCATGCCGGGCGCCCGTTTGGTGTCTCGAAACCCTGTACACATCGTTCGGGGCCGTATGTGGAAACCTCGGCCGGACTCCCTACGGATGGAACCTGGATAGGCGATAAACCTGGACTAGAGACTTGAGTGTTTAGGTAGGCCGTGGCCGACACCCTCGTTGGGCTTCCGCTTGAAGGTTGCCGAGCACATGTCGTGTAAACGACAGTAAGTGGTGAGAGCGTGTGTGAACAAGTACACCCCTGCAGGGTTAACATCATCTATTCGAATAGCCGCGTCCGCGGTAAAGGACTTCTGGGTTGCCTATAACAGTTCATAGACAAGTGAAAGTGGATACTCTAAAACTCGCAAGATAAGTGTGAGTGCTATGGATGGCCTTCTCGTAGAGAGACAGGAGCGGATCCATAGTGGTGTATTGAATGGTGAATATGTGGACTCGTGTGCGCCACCTCAAAAGAGTTGCTTGCAGTCGTAGTTCAGGTTAGCCACTGAGTCAAAGCTGGCTTGCTGCAGTTAAACTCCTCCACCCCCCCCCCTTATTGATACCGATGCATATGTAGCTAGTTCTGATGTAAGTCTTGCTGAGTACTTTTGTACTCACATTTGCTTAATTTATGTTTTGCAGAGAGACTTTAGTCTCGCTAGTAGTATCGCGTGGACTTCAACGTTTAGCCTGATACCTCAGCTATGATCTTGTGCCCTTGGCAGGATCTGGTAGATAGTCAGGCTTCTCAGCCTTTTTCATTTGTAGATGTCTGTACTCAGACATGTTAAGCTTCCGCATGTGCTTGAATTGTATGCTATGATTGTTGGGTCATGAGACCCATGTTTGTAATATCTCGCTCCTCGGAGCCTAATGAATAAATACTTGAGTCGTAGAGTTATGTTGTGATGCCATGTTGTATTTACACATATCGAGCATATTGTGTGTATGATTGAAATGCTTGGAATGTGTGGGATCCGAAAATCTAGTTGTTTATCCTTGGCAGCCTCTCTTATGGGGAAATGTAGTCTACTGCTTCCATGAGCCATAGTAGTCCGCTACAGCCCGGTTCACCGGAGTCCTGCTAGCCCAGCACTACTGCTCAGGACACTTGACTGGCCGGCATGTGTTTCACTTTGTTCCTATGTCTGTCCCTTCAGGGAGATGTCACGCGGTGACTTCCGGAGTCCTACCTAGCCTTCTACAGCCCGGGTTCCCCGGAGTCCTGTTAGCCCAGTGCTACAGCCCGGATTCACTCGCTGATGACCGACATGCTCGATGTGATTCATGTATGCCTGTCCCCATACGTCTGTGCCGCTTTGGGTTCACGACTAGCCATGTCGTCCCGGGTTCTCTGTCATATGGATGCTAGCGACACTATCATATACGTGAGCCAAAAGGCGCAAACGGTCTCGGGCCATGGTAAGGAGACACCCGTGGGGATACCGTGCGTGAGGCCGCAATGTGATATGAGGTGTTACCGGCTAGATTGATGTGACTTGGAATCAGGATCCTGACAACGTTTGTATCAGATCCTGACTGCCTATAGGATTACCAAGCCAAACTGGTCGAAGTTGAGTCTAGAAAAACTTTAGTTATGTAAGGGAATTGATTGTGGATGGGAACGTAAGGTTTTTTTTACTCCTTTACTTTATGCCCTTCTGATCTAAGTCAACCTCTTCTTTTTTACAGGGGTTAAGAACTAGGCTTCTCTTCTATCTCTCAGGATGACGTGTTACTAAACCGTAGTTGCCTAGGATTGTTGAGTTCAAGCCTCAGTTCAGTTCCTACTACTTTCATATGTCATAGCTGGCCTCAGAACTTTGATATTGTGATGTTGAGTGGCCATGCCACCATTTTGCAGGATGTCTCAAATCATTTGAGCATTTACAGCCGTTATGCTGTCCGAGTCATCCTAGGTTTCTAAATAGTCTGATGCACTTGCAAATCTTTCCTCCATGTCCCCGTTGTATTTTGGGCCAGATTAAGCACACTAATCGGTGTGTTGAGGCACTCCGTTGCCTTGACGTGTATGTTGGAGTTATTATTATGACCCTAGGTGTTTTAGGGAGTCACCTAGTGATCTAGCCATGTTTTGTATCCCAGTGTGTGATTCTAGCCATTATTCTCGAAAGCATCCTGTGATGCCATGTAGTAGTAGGTATTCTATTCATGGGTTTTTGAACCCGAGATTCACCCTACTTACCTCATGTTAATAGTGCTGCTAGTTCCTTTAGGATATTAGTGACCTTTGTATTAGTCCTCGAGGTCCGTGGTATTTCCTTCTTCCAAATACTATGAACCACTTACGGCAGAAGTTTGTTGGATCAAAAGATCACAACAGGAGTGCTCTCGATGAGTTCTCCATTTTATATTGTGACTCTGCCAGCTCAACCTTTCTACATGGGTTATCCGGAAGAAATATGTTGAACTTGGTTCGACATGCTAATCTATGCATCCACAACTCAGAAAGTTATATGTTCTTTGAGTTATCCCTCTTTAGTTGTCTTTTGACCTCGTCTATCAATTGATAGTCAGGAGTGGTTGTGCATTCGTGTTCATTGGTGCCTACTACTCTTGTGGTCCGTCAAGCCATTTTTGTTCGGAATGACTAGGAGAAACAAACTCCAGTACCTCATCCGTATCCAGGATTGGTTCAAAGTAGTTGTATTCCGCAGATCAGAATGCAATCAAGCTTTTGGTCTGTTCTACCCTGAGGTATTACCACCTTTATATTGAGATTGTCATGGGAATTGCACACCATCTTATGAACCCTTGATACAGTGATACTTCTCGCCATCATTATTCATTTCTCGGTTCCGTGTTGTCGCAACCAGAATGCCGACAAGTGAATCGTGATGTGTGAAATCAATACTCCTAGCGACTCTGTTGCTTGGTAGTTAAACGGACAATAACCTCATTCTTAGCGTGTTGGTTATTGAATCATCACCCTAAGGATTGATCGTGCTACCTAGTCCTTATTTCTGGTGCACTCTTCGATCCATGAGTTAGGATTGTGTCAATCCCTCGCTCTTTTGATCATATCGTCTTGCCCTGAAAAGCAAGATTATTCTCGAGCTTAGTAGCATATCGGTGGTTCATGATTTTCCGAATATCTTCTCGGAAGTATCACCAGGTCGTCACCTGACCGCCATGTTGAGTTCGTGATCAAGTTGGTTTCTTATGAACCACCCCTTCTCCAAGAATCTGTGTTGGATACCCCTGAGCTAGTTGGTTAAGCTAAACAACAACTTGGAGAGTTGGAAGATAAAAGCTTTGCCGAATCTAGTTCATTCTAAAGGGATATCTTGGTGGTTGTGTGTGTGTGTTGAAGAAATATGATATCTTCATCGATTGGTCCTCGTGATCAGTTGTTGGATCTATTGTTTTGTCAAAACTTTGATTTGAGTGTGGGCTATCCTCAAATCAAATTAGAACCAACGATGTTCGTAATGTTGTCTTACTCGTGGATTTCCCTTGAGCATACACCATTATATATTTTGGGTCTGACCAGTGCTATCACTTGTTCCCATGATTATGGAATTCCTTCTTCAAGGAAACCTGGATGAATTGTTGTTGAGCCCATCAGCAACATTTTTATCTTCTCCATGATTTTATTGAACATTAAGCTAGTGTTGGAAACTTTTGAAAGCATCTCCTCATGCTAGCTCATGAAGCATATGTTCGGATGTAAGAAGTGACTCTCCAGTTCGTGTGCATTTGATGCTAGTTGCCGCTGTGAATTCGAGAAAGTCAATGTTGCTTCCTTTAGAATCATTCCAAATCAGTCATGCATACGTGCAAAGTATTCTATGGTCTAGAGACTTGCAACCTTCATTCTATATGTGTCCCTAGCACACCAAGCCACTGACTAATTTGTTCAAGGAGAAGGAGTTCCTTCATAAGAGCTAATCATGACTTATGTTAGGACTTCGTTATCCTCGATGATGGTTTCCCAACCTGAACTTGGTAGTATTTTATTATAAGACTACCACGTGGTCACGCTTGTCTCGGACAACGTGTTCACATGTGTGTAGCAAACCAGCTCATATTTTGGAGCTTACTAGATAGTCCATTTCCCGAGGATATCGCAACGGCGTCTCGTCGATTTGTGTTGCAAACTATCTTTTTTCTTTCTAGACTCGATGAGTTTGGAATATCCTGACACCAACCAGCTCTGAATCTCGGGCAGATATGATGGTTGGAACGTTTCCCAAGAACTATAACATTGGTCTCTGTGTAACCCAGTAAAGTGGATGTCATGGTTAACACACCAAGCCGGAAGACCTATTATTGTAGTATCTTGATTGAAGAAGTTGGCCACATCCCCATAAGGATTTCGCAGGATTTACCTCCGTAGCTATTCCTTATGGATTCTTGATCTTCCGAAGTCCGACCTGTTACTTGATGTTCTAGATACCAAACCATTTCAATGAATGGGTTACGCTAGCGCATCAAGGAGAACCTTAGAAGCGGAGTGCTAAATGTCTCTCGGTCGATCATCCAGATTTTGTCCCCTTGGCCTCGCTAAGGTGAAATCTGAGAAAGTGTTATCTTCCTTTGCATCTGCATCCTCCATCATTATCCATCATGGTAGTATGCTGTGTTTCTAGGATCCTTGTCACGGATATTGGTAAAACCTTGATGAATATGGAAATGCTCAAGTTCTTGGGAGCACGTGCAAGCACTAGGATTTATCGTCGGCATTAATTGGGTTCCGCTCTCAGTTTCTTCGATTATGCCATAACTTTTCTAACGATGGAATCACTCTCTTCTGTTGAGTTTCTCCCAGTTACTAGAATCATTCCAAGCATTAGCATTTTGTTCCTAGCTTGCACCGCCATTGTGCCATTCAACCATGGACTACCCTTCTCAGTAATTTCTAGTCAGATCATCTACAAAAGTGGTCCTACCATGGGTCCCATCCATTTCTGATGATAAGAAAAAGTCATCCGTTGCGTTGTCTTCAACAAGGTAGTCCACATCATCCATCCTAGTTCGAGTATGACATTTATTCGAGCCCTTTCAAACGATCAAATGTAAATTGCCTTAAGTTGGTATGAAGAGTTTCAATGATCTATGGATCAAAAGTAATTCTTTTTGCCACTTAAGGGAACAATCCAACGAGTCACTTTTCCCAAGGTGCCCCGTTACGGGATCATGGCAATTACTTCCTCGCCACCTTGACACCATCCACCATCTTTCTAAGCGTGGAATTGTTGCCCACCAAATCGAACCTCCGTCATCTGTTCCACTCCACTCCTCTAGATATGTGCTTCGTGTCTCAGCTCGAGAGATGTTGCTATGACTCACCCCGTGAGTTGATCCTAAGTTGTCTGATCTTCAGGAAGATCGATCCTTTTAGAGTTTTCCCTTTCCTCTCGTTGTCATGTTAGTTGGAGTTTTCAGAGAAATACTTCGAGACAATGGGGGTGATCGAATCAAAAATCTTATGAAGTGCACCCTGGATCGTGAAGATTGTGTTAGTTTGCGGTTTCCCCTTCCATCTAACCCTAGGCTTGAATCTCAGGACGAGATTCTTGTTTAGTGGGGGTGAGTTGTCACATCTCTAGTTCTGGTATGACCTAGACTAGCTAGTCATGTGTGCATCATGTTTAAATTTCAATGAATTTGAAATGGGGACATGTGAAAGCCTCAGAAATCATTTCTGAAAATGACCAAGATAAAAATTTATTCAAATAGGTCCAAGAAAATGTTCATGTTTCTCCCTGAAAATATTGGCCAGAGGTAAAATACAAACCAATATTTTTAGGAGCTCATAAATATTTATGTTGGGCATTTGGAGTTAATGCAACAACTATTTGCATTGTATTTATATTTGTTATATATTTAAAATAAGTCCAATAATTCTGTAAATTTGTGTGGGGCTCTGGAATAGCTCAACTAACCCACACAATATTTATCAGAAGCAGTAAATTTGATTTAGTTTGAAAACTAAATCAAAAACAAATTACAGGAAATAGAAAACAAACAGGAAATATAAAACAGAGCAGAAGGACTTACCTCCACCCACCTGAGGCCCGCTACTATAGCCTGCTAGCAGCCCAGCTGGCGGCCCAGCCCACCAGCGCCCCCTTGTCATCTTCCTCCTCTGCCAGGAGGACAACCAGGTGCGTGGCGAGCGCCGACGCTGCTCTGGCCACCTCCTGCTTCCCCGGCCCCTTCTAGCGACGCCATGGAGATGCCATGAAGCCCCCGACCCCTCTCCCTCACTCGCCGCTCTCTCTCCCCTCCCCTGGCTCTCTCCCTTTAGCTCACCCGAGCGAAGCCGTCGCCGCCGACCAGCGCTCGCGCGGCCACAGCCACCCCCTTGCTCCCCTGACGCGTCCAAGAGCTCCGCCACGTCGTCCTCATCTTCTTCACCGAGTCACAGGAGCTGGGTCACCCGGTGATGCCGCCAACATCATCTTCTTCCTCGCCGGTCGCCGGAGATCCTCCTTGCCACCCCGACTGCTCCGGACCGTCTCCGAGCTCGATGACCTCCTCGTCCGACTCGCCATGAGCCTCTGACCCTGCCCATCCGTCTCTTCTTCCCTGTAGGCCTCCGTAGCCACCGGACCGCCTACGCCCGAACCCGCGCCACCTGCGCTCGCCGCCGACGCGACTCCGGCGACCAAATGGTCCACCCGACGCGTCCAACCCACTCACCGCATCACGTAGGCCCCCACTAGCGCCTCAGCTCGCTAGCTCGCGCACTGTAGCACTGCCCGCACCCACGCCCGAACTCCAGCGGCCGCAACCGAGCTCGCCGTCGTCGGCTCCGGCCACCATAGGCTCGGCCTCCACCATCACCCGATGCGCGCCTGCAAGAGCTCTCCAACGAGCCCAAGAATGGCCTCGTTCGTGCCCTGTGGGCGATTTCCGAGCCACGCTGCCTTCTCGGGCCTCGCCGGCGTCGAATCGCCGGCAGGTTTGACCTGTTTGACCCGGGGTTTGACCTCCCTAGGGTCAACACACGTGGGCCCCACCCCTGACTAGATTAGTTTAGGACTAATTACCCTCCCCCCCGCTGACTCTGACAGTGGGCCCAGTGGCTATTAATTTGATTAGTTAGATTTAATTAACCCTGTTAGTTAATTGTGTCACTGACGTGTCGACCCCACTGGTCAGGTTTGACCTGGACCGGGTCAGTTGACCTGCTGACGGCACAGTGACGTAGTGCTGACGCCATAACTCATTTTCTGGATTAATTATAATTCAGAAAATTCCAGAAAATAGTTAAAACTTCTAAAATTCATAGTAAATCAACCGTAGCTCCAAATCAAATAAATTATATATGAAAAATGATCAGAAAAATCCAATCTATCCATCTGTACTGGTTTCATGCATGTTGGAACAACTTATGGCTGCTGTTTAGGCCAAATCATATAAATGGCATTTAAACCCTCACATATGGAGTTTGAATTTGAACCTAAGGTTCAAACCAACTCCATTTAACATGTTGCTAGTTGCATTAGCTCAAACCACAGCATATTGACATGCCATGATCATGCATCATATTGTTGCATTGCATTGATTGTGTTTCTTCCTTGTTTGCCGGTATTGTCCCCTCTTGGTAAACGTGGTTCCAACGATGAGTTCGATGACACCGATGAAGAGCTATTACTATCTTCATAAGTGCCTGGCAAGAAAAAACCCCTTGTTCATTCCGATACAATCCCACTCTCTTGCTCCTGCTCTCTTTTACTGCATTAGGACAACAACGATTCAACTGTTACATGCTGCGGTAGTTGAACCCCTTTCCTCTGCATGACCTGTCATTGCCACAGTAAATAGATGAAACCTACTAGCATGAGTAGGAGTTGTTTGAGCCCTGATGTGCCTACTCATTCATGTTTGTTTGTCATGCCTACTACTGCTTAGAGTTGAGTTAGGTCTGATTCATCTTGGATGAATCGGAGGTGTGTAAACATGTCCTACTATTGAGAGCTAAGTGTGTGAACATGATTTGGTAAAGGTAGCGGTGAGAGGCCATGTAGGAGTACATGGTGGGTTGTCTCATTGAAGCCGTCCTCAGGAACTGAGTTCTGTGTTTGTGATCCATGAAACAGTTACTACCACGCATTGGGCTCGAAACCAATGGACCCTCTCGGCTTCTTGACCACTCTAGTCCTCTGTCCAGGAGTTGCAACTAGTTTCTGGTGTTTATAGGATATGTGTTGGCGGCCGTGCATAGCGCTGACCCTAGGGGTGGGCTATGATGCGGTAGATACACCGTGGCCGGGCATGCCGGGCGCCCGTTTGGTGTCTCGGAACCCTGTACACATCGTTCGGGGCCGTATGTGGAAACCTCGGCCGGACTCCCTGCGGATGGAACCTGGATAGGCGATAAACCTGGACTAGAGACTTGAGTGTTTAGGTAGGCCGTGGAAGACACCCTCGTTGGGCTTCCGCTTGAAGGTTGCCGAGTACATGTCGTGTAAACGACGGTAAGTGGTGAGAGCGTGTGTGAACAAGTACACCCCTGCAGGGTTAACATCATCTATTCGAATAGCCGCGTCCGCGGTAAAGGACTTCTGGGTTGCCTATAACAGTTCATAGACAAGTGAAAGTGCATACTCTAAAACTCGCAAGATAAGTGTGAGTGCTATGGATGGCCTTCTCGTAGAGAGACGGGAGCGGATCCATAGTGGTGTATTGAATGGTGAATATGTGGACTCGTGTGCGCCACCTCAAAAGAGTTGCTTGCAGTCGTAGTTCAGGTTAGCCACTGAGTCAAAGCTGGCTTGCTGCAGTTAAACTCCTCTACCCCCCCCCCTTGTTGATATCGATGCATATGTAGCTAGTTCTGATGTAAGTCTTGTTGAGTACTTTTGTACTAACATTTGCTTAATTTATGTTTTGCAGAGAGACTTCAGTCTCGCTAGTAGTATCGCGTGGACTTCGACGTTTAGCCTGATACCTCAGCTACGATCTTGTGCCCTCGGCAGGATCTGGTAGATAGTCAGGCTTCTCAGCCTTTTTCATTTGTAGATGTCTGTACTTAGACATGTTAAGCTTCCGCATGTGCTTGAATTGTATGCTATGATTGTTGGGTCATGAGACCCATGTTTGTAATATCTCGCTCCTCGGAGCCTAATGAATAAATACTTGAGTCGTAGAGTTATGTTGTGATGCCATGTTGTATTTACACATATCGAGCATATTGTGTGTATGATTGAAATGCTTGGAATGTGTGGGATCCGAAAATCTAGTTGTTTATCCTTGGCAGCCTCTCTTATGGGGAAATGTAGTCTAGTGCTTCCATGAGCCATAGTAGTCCGCTACAGCCCGGTTCACCGGAGTCCTGCTAGCCCAGCACTATTGCTCAGGACACTTGACTGGCCGGCATGTGTTTCACTTTGTTCCTATGTCTGTCCCTTCTGGGAAATGTCACACGGTGACTTCCGGAGTCCTGCCTAGCCTGCTACAGCCCGGGTTCCCCGGAGTCCTGTTAGCCCAGTGCTACAGCCCGGATTCACTCGCTGATGACCGACATGCTCGATGTGATTCATGTATGCATGTCCCCATACGTCTGTGCCGCTTTGGGTTCACGACTAGCCATGTCGGCCCGGGTTCTCTGTCATATGGATGCTAGCGACACTATCATATACGTGAGGCAAAAGGCGCAAATGGTCTCGGGCCATGGTAAGGCGACACCCGTGGGGATACCGTGCGTGAGGCCGCAATGTGATATGAGGTGTTACCGGCTAGATCGATGTGACTTGGAATCGGGGTCCTTACCGGCTAGTCGATTGAAATGTGAGTCAGAGCAGCATTGGGATCTGTCGGGTGAATGTGAATCGACTTCGTTTCACCAGACGACTGGAATGCTGAATCTGTGGCTGGCTTCTTGGCTCGCAGCAAGTCACTCGGATCTGCATTTTTCTGGTATTCTTGCACTTCTACCATGGCCATCTGGGCATTGGCGATCTTTGAGCCCTTCTGGAAGCACTCATCTGCCTTCTTCCGATTACCAGAGATAGTGATCACTCCTCTTGGACCAGGCATCTTCAGTTTGAGATACACGTAACATGGTCAAGCAATAAATCATGCATAAGCTGGCCTGCCCAGAATTGCATGATAAGCACTCTGTAAATCCACAACTTCAAACGTCAACTTTTCTTTGCGGTAATTTTTGGAATCACCGAAAACCACGTCAAGCGCAATCTGACTGAGGGATGCAGCCTTCTTGCCTGGAATGACCCCATGGAAACTCATATGGCTTTCACTGAGTCTAGACATCAGAATGTCCATTCCCTTCAACGTCTCTGCATACAGTATGTTCAGGCCACTGCCACCGTCCATCAGGACCTTTGTCAGTCGAGTGCCTTCGACCACCGGGTCGACCACTAGTGCTTGCCTCCCAGGGGTGGCGATGTGCGCTGGATGGTTAGACTGGTCGAATGTAATGGCAGTCTGTGACCACTTCAAGTAACTGGGTGTCACCGGAGCGACCATGTTCACTTCCCTGTTGATGACTTTCAATCGACTTTTGCTCTCAACATCAGCAAAAATCATCAGAGTGGAATTCACGTGGGGATAACCATCATCATCCTCTCCCTCATCCTCAGCCTTGTCTGCTTCCTTCTCCTTTTCCTTGGGTTGTTTCTCTTGGAACTGCTGGATTAGGAGCCGACACTGCCGAGTGGTGTGCTTCGGGTAAATGAAATTACCTTCTTCATCTTTTTTGGTGTGGATATGGCACGGCAGATCCAACACGTCATTTCCATCTTGATCTTTTACTTTCTTGGGGTCCCACGGCCCTTTGGGCTTCCCCTTGAACTTTCCTTGAACCACAGCCAAGGCTTCACCCGGAGCAGCTGGCTCGGCCTTGCGCTTCTGTTTCCGACCGGAGTTTCCTCCTCCGGCTTCGTGGGCGACTGCTTTGTGCTTGCCACTCTGGAGTCGCTCTTCTTCTTCACCATTGGCATACTTGGTGGCAATTTCCATCATCCGAGCCAGAGTCATATTTCCTGTCCGGCCGAATTTCATATTCAACTCCCGATACCTGACGCCTTCCTTAAAGGCACAAATTGCCTGATGATCCGACACATCTTCTACCGTGTGGTGTAGGGTGATCCATCTCTGGATATAATCCCTCAAAGTTTCATTCGGTTTCTGAACACAACACTATAATTCTGTCAAACCTGCCGGCCGTTTGCAAGTGCCCTCAAATGTTCTGACAAACACTCGGGCGAGATCTTCCCAAGTATAGAAGCTGCCAGGCACTAACTGATTCAGCCATGCTCTAGCCGAGCCCTCCAACATCAGAGGAAGGTGTTTCATGGCCACTTCATCATTGCCGCCACCAATCAGGACAGCCACTCGGTAGTCTTAAAGCCAAGTGTCAGGCTTGGACTCTTTGGTGAACTTACTGACTCCAGACGCCAACCTGAAGTTGGGGGGGAATCACCGCAGCTCTGATAGCTCTGCTGAAGCACTCTGGACCAGAGACATGCACCCTGTTGCTGGTTTGCGGATCTCTGTCGTGGCCCTCTCGGTGAGCTCTGTTTCTGTCGACCAAGCCCTGCACGAGAATAGATCTCGCATCAAAGCCTGGCTCCCTGGGGTCAACTGGAATACCTCGTCCGACACTGTGAGGGCGTCTGTCTTCATGTGGCCGAGGCACGTATGACCCACTCCTTGGAGGAGGCGTGGGCACTCGACGATGATCATCGCGATCGGCACGGCGATCATACTGTTCTTGGTTTCTGTACTGATCACGCCAATCTCCATGTCCCTCATGCCTCGGGGGCAATCTTGGGCTATGGGTCGACTGAACTGTGTCTGCGACCACAGATCTGCTATGGATCCTATTCCGCGACTGAGATACGACTGTATTCTGCTCTCCCGCTGCCCGAAGCAAGGCTCTGATCTGCACCAGACCTCGGCCAGCTTCTAATTGGGAAGGTTGGATCGACTCTGCTATCCGGGCAGCATCTGCTAGATTCTAGATCGGTGTTCGGTATACCTGAGTCGGAGGTGGAAAAAGATGGCGTCGACTGGACTCAGGAGCACGTTGTCGAGCGCGATCGTCGAGTGCACGCTGGAGGTTCTCCAGTCGACTGCGCTCAGCCAGGTTGGCCAAGCGCGCCTGCTCCAAGGCCTGGGCCTGAGGGGTTTCTCCAACTATAGGAGTATGCAATGCATCCATGTTCCGGCGGTGAAGTTCCTCCCTCTGCTGCGAGGAGAGGGGTTCGGGGCGGTACTCCTCGTGAACGCGTGATGGATCGTCGTTCCCGTCGCCTCCGTCTTCACGGTTGAAGCCAGGAGGGCTGCGTGGTCCATTGACCATCAAGACTTCCGCCGCCGGGTTGCTGCTGTCGCACTCGAATGCGGTCTCTACGGAGCCAGTGGACAGATCAAACAGGCCGTAGAGAGTTTCGTCGGGCTCGATCGCCGCGACTTGAGGGGTGGCCGACTGGCGGGCCACCGCATGCTTCACCCACCACTGAAGCCTTGACCGACCGGAGCGTTTGCTTCGGCGGGCTGCAGGGAGGGGGAAAGCTGCTGGAGTCGACTGATACTGGGTCGACGGTTGCCGCAGGAGGACGCTGGGAACGCACGCGCGAAAGTGTGTCGCCCCGCGGGCTGGGAGCGCGTCGGCGTCGAGTGGTGCCTCCTGAAGCCAAGCGGAGTCATCGGCGACAAACACGAGCGTGCCAAGATGGATCTCGCGGCCCTCAGCCAAACCTCCGCCTAGAACCATGATGAAGGGGATCAAAAAAATTGCAAATTCTCCAACAAGTCGCTAAGACACCTGCCCCAAGGTGGGCGCCAACTGTCGTGGTTCTAAGACTGACAGTAGAATAGGGGGGTAAGAATGTAGAGGCAAGATCCTAGCTATGAAGGAGTTGTACACACGAGTTTTACGAGTTCAGGCCCTTCTCGGAGGAAGTAACAGCCCTACATCTCGGAGCCCGGAGGCGGTCGACTGAATATATGCGTGTGAATTACAGAAAGTGCGAACCCCTGTCCCAGAGGAGGGGAGTGGCTTATATAGAGTACGCCAGGACCCCAGCTCCCCTCCATTACACAAGGTTCAATGCTCATAAAGGAGGAGCGTTACTGGTAACGTCTGTAGTAAAGTGTTGTAAATGCCCATAAAGCTATGGTTTAAGTCCTGACCGTTGCAGAGTGGAGAGTTTCTCATCTTCTGGTGGTCGAGTGTCTTCAAGGTGGTCGAGTGAGCACATCTTCATGGTCGAGTGGATGATGGTTTCTCTTTGACTGCTTCTGATTCCTTGTAGAGATGTCCTTGGGGAGGGTATGTTGGACAGATCCATGACCCTACCCTATGTACATAGCTTCATCACCCACCGATTGATGTCAATGCAAGGAGTAGGGATTGCCATGCAACGGATGCACTAGAGCTATAAATATATGAAAGCTCATCAAAGAAACTAAGTGGGTGTGCATCCAACTCGCTTGCTCACGAAGACTAGGGCATTTGAGGAGGCCCATCATTGGAATATACAAGCCAAGTTCTATAATGAAAAATTCCCACTAGTATATGAAAGTGACAAAATAAGAGACTCTCTATCATGAAGATCATGGTGCTACTTTGAAGCACAAGTGTGGAAAAAGGATAGTAACATTGTCCCTTCTCTCTTTTTATCTCATTTATTTATTATTATTATTCTTTTTTATTTGGGCTTTTTTGGCCTATTTTCTTTCTTTTTTCTCTTTTTTCGTCCGGAGTCTCATCCTGACTTGTGGGGGAATCATAGTCTCCATCATCCTTTCCTCACATGGGACAATGCTCTAATGATGATCATCACACTTATATTTTCTTACAACTCAAGAATTACAACTCGATACTTAGAACAAAATATGACTCTATGTGAATGCCTCCGGTGGTGTACCGGGATTGCGATGAATCAAGAGTGACATGTATGAAAAATTATGAATGGTGGCTTTGCCACAAATACGATGTCAACAACATGATCATGCAGAGCAATATGATAATGATGATGCGTGTCATAATAAATGGAACAGTGGAAAGTTGCATGGCAATATATCTCGAAATGGCTATGAAAATGCCATAATAGGTAGGTATGGTGGCTGTTTTGAGGAAGATATAAGGAGGCTTATCTGTGATAGAGTGTATCATATCACGGGGTTTGGATGCACCGGCGAAGTTTGCACCAACTCTCAAGGTGAGAAAGGGCAATGCACGATACCGAAGAGGCTAGCAATGGTGGAAGGGTGAGAGTGCGTATAATCCATGGACTCAACATTAGTCATAAAGAACTCACATACTTATTGCAAAAATCTACAAGTCATTAAAACCAAGCCCTACACGCATGCTCCTAGGGGGATAGATTGGTAGGAAAAGACCATCGCTCGTCCCCGGCTGCCACTCATAAGAAAAGCAATCAAAGAACACCCCATGCTTCAAATTTGTCACATAATGTTCACCATACATGCATGCTACGGGAATTGCCAACTTCAACACAAGTATTCATCAATTTCACAATTATTCAACTAGCACACTTCTAATATTACCACCTTTATATCTCAAAACCATCTATCAAGCATCCAACTTCTCTTAGCATTTAAAATTTATAACCAAAGTGAATTACCATGCTGTTCTAAAGGACTCTCAAAATGATATAAGTGAAGCATGAGAGATCAATTATTTCTATAAAGTAGAACCACCGCCGTGCTCTAAAAGATATAAGCGAAGCACTAGAGCAAAAAACTATAGCTCAAAAGATATAAGTGAAGCACATAGAGTATTCTAATAAATTCCAATTCATGTGTGTCTCTCCCAAAATGTGTGTACAGCAAGGATGATTATGGTAAACTAGAAAGCAAAGACTCAAATCATACAAGATGCTCCAAGCAAAACACATATCATGTGGCGCATAAAAATATAGCTCCAAGTAAAGTTACCGATAGACGAAGACGAAAGAGGGGATGCCTTCCGGGGCATCCCCAAGCTTAGGATTTTGGGTGTCCTTGGATTTTACCTTGGGGTGCCTTGGGCATCCCCAATATTAGGCTCTTGCCACTCCTTGTTCCATAATTCATCAAATCCTTAACCAAAACTTGAAAACTTCACAACACAAAACTTAAAAGAAAATCTTAGTGAGCTCCGTTAGTAAAAGAAAACAAACCACCACTTCAAGGTACTATAATGAACTCATTATTGATTTGTATTGGTGTTAAACCTACTGTATTCCAACTTTTCTATGGTTCATAAACTCTATTACTAGCCATAGATTCATCAAATTAGCAAACAACACACGAAAAACAGAATCTGTCAAGAACAGAACAGTCTGTAGTAATCTGTAGGTTTCAAATACTTCTGGAACCCCAAAAATTCTAACATAAATTGCTGGAAGTGAGGAATTTATCTATTAATCATGTTCAAAAATAATTAACTAAATAGCACTCTTCAGTAAAAAATGGCAGCAATTCTTGAGAGCGCTAAAGTTTCTGTTTTTTACAGCAGGATCAAAAAGACTTTCCCCAAGTCTTCCCAACGGTTCTACTTGGCACAAACACTAATTAAACACAAAAAACACAATCAATATATAGGCTAGATAAATTATTTATTACAAAACATGAGCAAAAATCAAGGAATAAAAATAAAATTGGGTTGCCTCCCAACAAGTGCTATCGTGTAACGCCCTTAGCTAGGCATAAAAGCAAGGATAGATCTAGGTATTGTCATCTTTGGTATGCAATCCATAAGTGGCTCTCATAATAGATTCATAAGGTAATTTAATTTTATTTCTAGGAAAGTGTTCCATGCCCTTCCTTAACGGAAATTGGAATCTAATATTCCCTTCCTTCAGATCAATAATTGCACCAATCGTTCTAAGGAAAGGTCTACCAAGAATAGTAGGACATGAAGGATTGCAATCTATATCAAGAACAATGAAATCTACGGGCACATAGTTCCTATTTGCAACAATAAGAACATCATTAATCTTTCCATAGGTTTCTTAATGGTGGAATCCGCAAGGTGCAAGTTTAGAGAACAATCATCAAATTCACGGAAACCTAGCAAATCACACAAAGTTTTTGGAATCGTGGAAACACTAGCACCCAAATCACAGAAAGCATAGAATTCATGATATTTAATTTTAATTTTAATTGTAGGTTCCCATTCATCAAAAGCTTGCTAGGGATAGAAACTTCCAACTCAAGATTTTCTTCATAAGATTGCATCAAAGCATCAACGATATGTTTAGTAAAAGCTTTATTTTGACTATAAGCATGAGGAGAATTTAGCACGGATTGCAACAATACAATCTATCAAAGAGAAATTATCATAATTAAATTCCTTGAAATCCAAGATAGTGGGTTCATTGCTATCTAAAGTTTTGACCTCTTCAATCCCACTTTTACCAATTTTTGCATCAAGATCTAAAAACTCCGAATTTTTGGGACGCCTTCTAACTAAAGTTGACTCATCTCCAGTCCCATCATTATCAAGATTCATATTGCAAAACAAGGATTTAATAGGGGACACATCAATTACTTTTATGTCTTCATCTTTATTGTCATGAAAACTAGAAGAACACGCGCATCCTAGCGGTTCTTTCTTTGCACTCATCAATGGAAATTCTCATGGCTTTGAGAGACTCATTGATATCATGCTTAGGTGGAATAGATCTAAGTTTCAAAGAATCAACATCAAAAGAAATTATATCCACGTTCCTAGCCAACTCATCAATCTTAAGCAATTTTTCTTCAATCTAATCATTGAAACTCTTTTGCGAAGTAATAAATTATTTAATACTAGATTCAAAATAAGAGGGTATATTATTATAATTTCCATAAGAATTGTTGTAGGAATTACCATAATTAGTACAGGAATTACTAGGAAACGGCCTAGAATTAAAATTACCTCTATACGCGCTATTACCAAAATTGTTCCTACCAACAAAATTCACATACATAGATTCATTATTATTATCAATCAAAGTAGACAAAGGCATATCATTAGGATCAGTAGGAGCACTCTTATTAGCAAACAATTTCATAAGTTCATCCATCTTTGCACTCAAAAAATTAATCTCTTCAATTGCATGCACCTTTTTACTAGTAGATATTTCAGTGTGCCATTGAGAATAATTAACCATAATATTATCTAGGAGTTTGGTAGATTCTCCTAAAGTGATTTCCATAAAAGTGCCTCCCGCGGCCGAATCTAAAAGATTTCTAGAAGCAAAATTCAATCCGGCGTAATTTTTTTGTATAATCATCCATAAATTCAAACCATGTGTAGGGCAATTACGTATCATTAATTTCATCCTCTCCCAAGATTGTGCAACATGTTCATGATCAAGTTGCTTAAAATTCATAATATTGTTTCTAAGAGAGATGATCTTAGCGGGAGGAAAATACTTAGAGATAAAAGCATCTTTGCACTTATTCCATGAATCAATATTATTTTTAGGCAAAGACGAAAACCAAGCTTTAGCATGATCTCTAAGCGAAAACGGAAATAGTTTAAGTTTAACAATATCGTTGTCCACATCTTTCTTCTTTTGCATATCACAAAAATCAACAAACTTGTTTAGATGGGTCGCGACATCTTCACTAGGATGGCCAGAAAATGGATCTTTCATGACAAGATTCAGCAAAGCAGTATTAATTTCACAAGATTCAGCATCGGTAAGAGTAACAATCGGAGTGCTAATAAAATCATTATTGTTGGTATTGGCAAAGTCACACAATTTAGTATTATTTTGAGCCATCGCGACAAGCAAGCAACCCAACACACAAGCAAACAAGAAACAGGCAAAAGAGGCAAATGAAAAAGAGGCGAACGGGAAAAGAGAGGGCGAATAAAATAGCAAGGGTGAAGTGGGGGAGAGGAAAACGAGAGGCAAATGGCAAATAATGTAATGCGAAGGATAAGAGTTTTGATGGGTACTTGGTATGTCTTGACTTGGCGTAGATCTCCCCGGCAACGGCGCCAGAAATCCTTCTTGCTACCTCTTGAGCACTGCGTTTGTTTTCCCTTGAAGAGGAAAGGGTGGTGCAGTAAAGCATCGTAAGTATTTTCCCTCAGTTTTTGAGAACCAAGGTATCAATCCAGTAGGAGACCATGCGCAAGTCACCTTGTACCTACACAAACAAATAAGAACCTCGCAACCAACATGATAAAGGGGTTGTCAATTCCTTCAGGGCCACTTGCAAGAGTGAGATCTGATAGAGATGATAATAATAAGATAAATATTTTTGGTATTTTTATGATATATATTGAGAGTAAACATTGCAAAATAAAATAGATTGAAAACTTGTATGATGGAAAATAGACCCGGGGGGCATAGGTTTCACTAGTGGCTTCTCTCAAGATAGCATAAGTATTACGGTGGGTGATCAAATTACTGTCGAGCAATTGATAGAAAAGCGAATAATTATGAGAATATCTAGGTATGATCATGTATATAGGCATCACGTCTGTGACAAGTAGACCAACTCCTGCCTGCATCTACTACTATTACTCCACACATTGACCGCTATCCAGCATGCATCTAGAGTATTAAGTTCATAAGAACAGAGTAACACCTTAAGCAAGATGACATGATGTAGAGGGATAAACTCATGCAATATGATATAAACCCCATATTTTTATTCTCGATGGCAACAATACAATACGTGTCATTTCCCTTTCTGTCACTGGGATCGAGTACCGCAAGATTGAACCCAAAGCTAAGCACTTCTCCCATTGCAAGAAACATCAATCTAGTAGGCCAAACCAAACTGATAATTCGAAGAGACTTGCAAAGATAAACCAATCATACATAAAATAATTCAGAGAAGATTCAAATATTAGCCATAGATAATCTGGATCATAAACCCACAATTCATCAGATCTCGACAAACACACCGCAAAAAGAAGAGTTACATCGAATAGATCTCCAAGAGAATCGAGGAGAACTTTGTATTGAGATCCAAAGAGAGAGAAGAAGCCATCTAGCTAATAACTATGGACCCGAAGGTCTGAGGTAAACTACTCACACATCATCGGAGGGGCCATGGAGTTGATGTAGAGGCCCTCTGTGATCAATGCCCCCTCCGGCGGAGCTTCGGAAAAGGCCCCAAGATGGGATCTCTTGGGTACAGAAGGTTGCGGCGGTGGAAATAGGGTTTCGTGGTGCTCCTGGATGTTTGCAGGGTATGTGAACATATATAGGAGGAAGAAGTAGGTCGGTGGAGCTACGAGGGGCCTACGAGGGGGAGGGCGTGCCCAGGGGGTAGGCGCACCCCCTGCCTCGTGGCCGCCTCGTTGATTGCTTGACGTCCACTCCAAGTCCTATGGATCATGTTTGTTCCAAAAATCACGTTCCCGAAGGTTTCATTCCGTTTGGACTCCGTTTGATATTCCTTTTCTATGAAACACTGAAATAGGCAAAAAAACAGCAATTTGGGCTGGGCCTCCGGTTAATAGGTTAGTCCCAAAAATAATATAGAAGTGTAAAATAAAGCCCATTAACATCCAAAACAGATAATATAATAGCATGGAACAATCAAAAATTATAGATATGTTGGAGACGTATCAATCACGACCGTGACAGTGCCCTAAGCTCCAGCACCGTCATTGTGGACACAAAGTACAACTGATAATCTGGACACATAGCTGACCAAAGCGAAGAGTTGGAGGAGTCGTGAAGGTAAGCTTGTAAAATCAACAATGGTGGCGGAATATGGTGGCGGAGGAGAGCTAGAAGTGGTGATGGTTGTGCTGCTGCGGGTGCCTCAAGACAAGCATGGATCTACCTTGGGCCGAGTGGGAGCCTAGCCCCCAACTCAATATCTAATGTTGCTGCTTTGAGGTCCAATGGTTTATTAATTGACCCCAGTGGTCCAACATCTGTGTCCCCACTAACTTTGGGCCTCCATTTTATTTTTTGGGTTTGGTCTACTCCTACCTTCAAAGTTCAAGGCCGTCCGGGGCGACTCATAGGTGGATATGGCGCTAAGATGTTCAAAACGCAGATTTTGGGACTTCATTCTGTCCAAAATTTAAATAGCGGCAACAAACAGACGTGTTGAACAAGTTCTGGCCTGTGTTGTTTAGGGGTACCCGATGTTTAATGTTTTGACCAAAGCATTTTTGCTGCCATATATGCCTATCAAATGCTCTGAGGAGAATTCAAGAAATAGAATTTATAGCATGATGCGGAGGCATGTCAAAAGATATACGTGAACAAGTTCTAAGAAGAATTCATGCTTTTCTAGTTTCTTCAAAACAGAGGCAAAAGATTTGGCTCGTCTCCAGCGTCAACCCCAGCGGCGTCCCCAGCGTCATTGGCAACATGCAGCAGCGGACACTCGAGATGTTGCTCAACATCGGCCAAAGTGTCGTTGGGTTCCGGCCAGGCGCGTGTTGAATTGCTGATCACTCATTTTCGATGACCACTTCCTCGTTTGTGATTGTGAATTGTGCGGCAAGGGCTAAATTTGTCTACTACGTTTCGATTGGGATGTTTTGTGAAAGCAACATGATTGATGATGTATGTTTTGCTGGTTAAGTTTGTTTGTAATTTCATCTTTGACCTTGTTAGTATCCTGTGTTGCTTGTAATAAGATGGTACTCCCTCCCTGGCGTAAAAACACTTTTGTATTATGGGACGGAGAAAGTACTTGTTGCGGTAATGATAATCATTGGGAGGGATGACAATTGCAAACATTGATGGCATGTTCAGTTGCCACAAGAATGGCAATTTTAATTCACAAGCATGAATTTTTTTGTGAAAAACATAACTACAGCGGAGTTTCCATGCTCGCTAACTAAATTGACATACTCGTAGCTCACTTAACACAAATTGCCATCAAAATCATTCGCAAATGTCATTCCACCCAGTGAATGTTTGCTGGTTATGAGGGTACTTGCTACTGGTCTGATTTTTGCTCCATAGCCTGTTTTCGAGGAAAGGGTAAATCCTAGGCTCCATTTCATTGAAAGGAAACCAAACATAATTCAGGCTCTTATTACACGCTCGCAGTGGAATATGCTGAAATGCCTACTGAGCAGGAAACTACAAAACAAATAGGGAAATAAAAGGGAAGTCTCTAACAATGAAAGAGAGAAAACACATTACAACCACCTGTAGTACAAAACAAAGGACAACAATCAAAAAGCAATGTGGGAGATCTTGACCACAAGGCCATCTTCAACAAGCTTCAGGGCTGACATGTGGGCCTTTCTCCCTAGTCCAGCAAGTGTTTTCCACCATTTCATTTGTTTGTCGCAGACAGTAGACATCTCCAGGGGGTATTTCAGCCAGAGTTCCTTCTTCCTCAATCTAGCTCTGGACACGTCACGACAAGAGAGCTTTTGACAACCACCAACGGAGATGCAGTGACTCCACTCGATCTCTTGCGCTCCATAGCCCGATCGAGGTCAAGGCTAAATAGTGCTTCTCCAAGAATCTAAGAAAAATCTAGGACCACATCAAACCCATGATTATCCAATTATTTGAAGACTTCCACTCGACCACCACAGATGCCGAGCATCTCAACCGGGCACTCATCGTGTTACTTCCCAAAAAAGAATCTATTGGGCTTGGGACTCCCAATACATTAAGACGGATTTCATTACAAAATTGTCCTATTGAAGCAGCAACCAAACTTCTCACAAATCGAATGAAACTCATGATACCTCTTCTGGTCCATGGTGACCAAACCAGGTTTATCTTCAGTAGAAATATTACAGAAAACTTTGTTTACATGGCCGATCTCATTGCCTCTTGCCACTCTAAAAAAAGCTCTAACCAT